>NW_026879958.1:0-288705 GCF_032173495.1 Musca vetustissima
CTGCGTGTTCGTCTGCTTCGCTACCAAAGCTGTTCATCTAGAAGCAGCATCCGATTTGTCCTCCGCCACGTTTCTTGCCACATTTTATCGGTTTATAGGTCGTCGTGGCTGTCCAAAAACAATATTTTCAGACAATGGTACCAACTTTGTCGGTGCCTCTCGAGAACTTGAAAAGGAGTTTAGGAAATTTATTCATGAAAGTCGTGATAAAGTTTGCTCCACCTTAGGATTTCAGGAACTTGCTTGGCAGTTTATACCAGCTGGTGCTCCCCACATGGGTGGTTTATGGGAGGCAGCTGTAAAAAGCTTTAAGAAACATTTTTATCGACATGCCAAGCCCTTATCTTACACCTTTGAAGAATTCTCTACCATTTTGACTCGAATAGAGGCTTGTCTGAATTCTAGACCCTTGTGCCCGATGACAGATGATACAAATGATTTAGTTTCACTTACTCCTGGACACTTTCTTATAGGTGCTCCCCTCCTTTCTCCACCCGAACCCCTTATAGAAGAATTACCATTGAGCTTGATTAATCGATATCGAAAGTTGAAAGCCTTAACACATCAATTTTGTCTTCGGTGGAAAGAAGAATATTTAGTCAGTCTCCATAAGCGATATAAGTGGAAATACCCCCAGAGAAATTTTGAAATAGATGATTTAGTTGTGATTCGCCACGAAAATCTGCCACCTACTTCATGGAAGTTAGGGCGTGTTGTCCAGACTTATCCAGGTATTGACGGGAAAGTTCGAGTTGTTGACGTCAAAACTGCTCAGGGAACAGTTAGGCGACCAGTCGTTAAATTAGTCGTCTTGCATAACTAAGCCGTTTTCTTTTACTCTCTTTCTCTTTCGTGTTGTCATTTTTTGGTGTGTTAGAATGTCCTCTCAACAAGAATTATTCCCAGAGGTTATTTTGTCCGATTACGACGAGGTGATGATGTCGGATCGGGAATTGGAAGCGGAGATGTTGGCTACTAGTCCGGGAATCCAAGCGAACCCCGAAGATCCAAAGTTGGATAATGTCCCCACCACCTCCTCCGTTAAGAAGGAAGACGACAACTCAATGCCGAATCCGCAGGCTACCAGTTCCTTGGCGGTAGTTCCAGTCTCGAATGCGGCAAAAAGGTCCCCGGTAACTTGCAGAATATGCACCCACCAACATCATTTATATAAATGTCATACGTTTAAAAGGATGACACTGGAAAAACGTTTACGGGCAGTAGCTTATTATCGTTATTGTTTCAACTGCTTAACCCCCGACCACATTTCTAAAAATTGTCCCGTCCGTCAGTCGTGTAGGCATTGCAACGATCGTCACCACACGTTATTGCACAAGGAACGTAGGTCTAAAAATTCAGGTCGCGCCGTGCAAAGAACGCCTACCCCCGTTGTGCCTCGAGGTATTTTCCCTGTGCCACCACCTCATGTTTTGCCGACTACCGTACTGCCCATTACGCGATCTTTGTCTTTGTCCCCCACTTTGTTGATAAGAATTTGCTTGCCACATTCTACTGTACCGGTCCGTGCGTTGCTTGACCCATGTTGTCAAGTAAGCCAAGTCTGCGCATCTCTTGTCCGACAACTTCGATGGCCAACCACTAAGATTAACCAATCAGAATTCGCCGATTTTTTGATAGTCTCGCGATTCGATTCGGCACAGAGACAATTTGTTACGGCCAGTCTAGCCAATATCACCCGGGGAGTAACCCCTTCCATGTCGGCTCCACCTTCCGTGCGCGAATCGTTTGTAGGGTTAGAACTTGCTGATCCTAATTTTGACAGAGCTGGACCTATTGCAATGGTTTTGGGACCAGAAATTTACGCCAAGATCATTTCGCCACGCGTAATATCCCAGCCGGGTCTACCTACGGCCCAATATACAACGTTCGGTTGGATAATTTCGGGTCCAGTACCACTTTAAACAACCCGTTTTGTAACTCTATTGAATTGAATTGGAAATGAATTTGAAATGAATTAAATGCTCACAAAAACTGAACTTGCGTCCCTATTTTCCTTATTTATTAAGTATTTTTTTTTTATCCATACATTCTATACTATATATTTGTTGATACATATAGATGTATCAAGGTGAGAGGCAATGTATAAGTTAGATATGTTGACCTTCAACTTCCCGAGCTCAGTCAATCACGTTTGCTGGTTGACACAACGGGCATCTACTCAGCAAGTTCCCTCAGCGGAGACCGCAGAGTTCAGATGCCACCGGGCGGTGGTTGTTGTTGGTTTTTCTCACCTTGGTACATGAGAGATTCTTGCTCTCATTGGAAGTAGTGTAGTAGTAGTAGTAATATACGACAACGATCCTCAGCGATCACCGCGATCCTCTGCGATTGCACTGAGCCCCAGCGTTCACTTGTCGTTTAGATTTGAAAGCGAAAACACCAAGGCCTCTGACGCCACACCAATTTACTAAGGTAAATTATTTGTTGTAATTTTGAAAAGAATATATTCAATAAACCTCCCAATTATTTTTTAATACAAAACTAATCACCTTGTGTTCTCATTTATTTTCCATTTTTTTTTTTTTTTTTTGTTTGCATCACACCCCCATACAAACAATGACTAAATGTAGTATTTACAAAATACTTGATAATCTATACTTACAAATGTTACGTCATTTTCAAACGGTTCATATATAATAAAATCCGCGACAAAGCTTCCAATTCCATCAGCACTTCTTAACGCCTTATACAAAAATGGTGTAGGACGTAGAGTTGTACAAACAAATTTCTACATGAACATTAATATGTAGTTCGATATAAAAAGGAAACACGACAGCGAAGAACTTACCTGGATATTACATTCATTGGGCAAAGCAAAGACGAGTGGGCGAGTCTTAAAGTTATTTGTAAGGTATTGGTGTCGAAAGTTCTCTGCATATAAAAGCAGTAAACGTTCTTTTGGCGACAAAATGTAATAGGACATCGGGTAACATAGTTCTGCACTGCAGCAGTCCAAAACTGATTTTGAAAATGAAATATCAATTCGACCTATATCCATATTTGTTTCAGAATTTATAATAAACATCTCTTGTTCCGAGCCCTCATCTGCTTCTTCGGATTGTTCCTCCGCAATGACAGCATTCTCAATTTCGTTGTGCCTTTCTTTGATATCTTTAATTTGCTCATCGTGTTTGTGTGGATCAATTTTAATTTTTGCTTTTGAAACGTAATCTTTTCTTCTTTGCATAGGAATTTGTTATTTCTGAAATTTTAAAGACAATTGTCAAACAAACCGTTACTATGCAACACTCGTATTGTGGAGGGAATTTTACTTTTCACCGAATATGCTCGCAGTGTATATTAATAAGGGTAACCGTATCAAACTAGATAATGGTTATATTATCAGTCTGTTTTCTGAACGAACGAAATCGAGTGACTTACGAACAAACATTTTGGTTTTGAAAATATGCCATTTATTTTTGTTTTGAATCAAATGGAACCAAAAAACATTTTTTTTTTACATAAATAAAGCAAGGTAAATACATAAGGTAGCCGCATCGTCGGATTGGGGACAGACGTAAGCTCCTGGGAGAGATATTTTTTTATTTATTTATTTTCAGCAAAAACCAAGACATCGATTGTAACGGTACATAACCGAAAAATCTCAAAGAAAGAGAGTAATTTTAAATGTCGAATATATTCGACAAAAACACTGAAAGGGTTAATACACTCATTCTAATCTCACCTCTTCCAAATTTCTTGTAAATCGAACAAACATAAGCTCATCAGTACATCATTTATATAAAATCGGACGAAAATATGTATATTTTGGAGCTTTGTCTACGTCTGAACCGATTCCAACAAAACTTCGCATACGTCTATATGGACTTAACTCAGTACACTGTGCAAAATGCTGTCTCAATAGTGCACCATTTAAATAAAATCGGACGAAACTATATATGGAAGCTATATCTAAATCTGAACTGATTTCAACAAAATTTCACATACATTAAACTGGACCTCTAATTTAGTACGCTCTGTAAAATGTTTTCTCAATCGGAGAACATTACCTTCAATCAAGGTGTATTTAATAAGGTATATGCATCAGATACAACTACAAGTATTTTACAAAAACAACATTGTTGTTATAGAAATTAAATTGTCATGCTGACATTAAGTTTTTGACAAAAATAAACAAAAACAATTATTAATTTATTTTTGTCAAGAACTATTCTTTGAGGAATAAGTAATGAATTTGTGTATTCTTGGGTTATTAGCGGTTTTAGGTTAGTGAAAAAATAAAGTTTAAGACCTGGGGGGTTACTCTGTATTGCGTTGCGAAAGCAAGTGCGATGCGAAAGCTAAATGCGTTAAAAGTACAATTTGGTACTCTGTAACGCTCGCGCACACGCATTCGCAAACTAAATCGAAAATAGGGCAACACTGTCGCCACAAAGTAAACAACAACGAAGAATGACAAAAGGAAACGTCAAAAAAATTTAAATAAAAACATATTTTTTGTGTGGTACGAGTATTTTTTTGAAACAAAAATGATGAACGAATTAAAAATTATGAGATCGATCAAATAATCTCCCTAAGTGACCACGGGTATTAAAATTGAAGTACGAATTATGTGACAAACGTTTTCAAATATTTAATTTTTATAGATTTATACAACATGTTCGTCTCAATAAAGATTCGTTTATGTATTTATTAAACGCTCGTCTTTCCAAATAGATCCACAACAATTTCAACTCCAATAAAAGAGGCCGCTGCTTTGAAATTGCTTGGACAAGGTGGTTATCAACACCAACCTGTAAATATGCACACATAGTTTCACATATTATATAAAAATATAATACATTACTTTTTCCAACAATCGACATCTTTTACAGGAGGTCAATTTGAACTGAGGCCATCAGACAGTTTTGTCCACAAATTGTTGGCGCGTTGTTTCGAATTTGAACTCTGCAACTGTCCCTTTGCCAAATCACTGTGTTGCCCCATAAAATCTACTGAAGTTAGGAACTGACGTTGCTGAGTCTGCCACTGTGACTTTTTTGCCTTTTACTTAAAATAATTTACAATTTATATATAAATAAAACCTTTAATTGAGCTTACTTATATGTTTCGCTTCCTTTGCGTTTGCTATTTTGTTAACGCAAGATATTTGCGCTTAACGAACGAGTTTGACATGCGTTTTCGTATTACAGAGTGCGGTGATGCCACATTTGCGTAAAGTAGATGCGAAAGGAGATACGAAAACGAATTAGAGAGTACCAATTACGCGATGCGTTACAATTTTTCTCACGCATCGCAATACAGAGTAACCCCCCTGGTCGCGATTAATTTTAAGTTTCCCACATGCAGCCCATGGCTCCTTGTGATGTTGTTTTTATTGTGAATTACAATCTATTTTTTCTATGGAGTGCCTTCAAATCGTCCCCGGTCAAAGACTAAATCATGCAAATTGTGTTGACCGTATAGGCGTATTTAACCTCCGCCGAGGATTGTGATAAGCACCAAGGGGCCGATTCCAATATAGGCTAACATAATCTTCTCGATTTTATGAGTAGCTGGGATTTATGGACAGATTTCCACACATAACATAAAATATGTGGACCAATCGGCAAACGGGGTTATAACTGATTTAATCCTAGGTTTCCTTTCCGCCCGCCTCTATGAATGTAGTTTTCTTTAATTTTTATTATTAAAAAAAACCTAAATTTAAAGACCATTTTTTAAATCGAAATTTTATTGAAAATGTTTTTGACAATTTACTTTACAAACAAACAAGAAAATAGTTTGAAACCATATGATTGTCACTTACACTTTATTAAATACACCTTGCAAAAAGCTAAGTATTATAGACATGGTAAACCTTGTCAATGTCGATGGATATGAAAACAAAAATTGCTAAGTATGGTCATTCCAATAATTTATCAATTTGGATTTGAAACTATGCAGAGAAACAGCAAAACATTTAACATTAGGAGGTAAGGAGTTCCACAATCTTGCAACTCGTACAGTGAAATACTTTTCATAGATCCAACGCGAATTTGAGGATTCCTTGAGGTATTTAAAAATTGAAAATAGAGAAGCAGATATGACAGCTCTCTACCTTTAAGTAGATTGAAAATAATCAAAGATATCTCAATTGAAGGCAAGGTGTATTTAATAAGGTGTAAGTGTCCATAAATTTATGATACTCATCACAAGAGCCATAGGCTGCATGTGGGAAACTTAAAATTAATCGCGACCTGGTCTTAAACTTTATTTTTTACTGACCTAAAACCTCCAATATCCCAGGAATACACAAATTCATTAATTATTCCTCAAAGAATAGCTCTTGACAAAAATAAATTAATAATTGTTTTTGTTTATTTTTGTCAAAAACTTATTGTCAGCATGACAATTTAATTTCTATAACAACAATGTTGTTTTTGTAAAATATTTGTTGTTGTATCTGATGCATACACCTTATTAAATACACCTTGCATTATATGATTTATTACGGAAACATATGTTTAAAACCAACTATTAAAAATCCTATTAAGTTTCGAGTTACTAAAAAACTCCATATTGTGACGCAAGAATTTTACGAAAAATCTATTTTCTTGTTGGATTTAACTAAAAGTTGTTCGATAAATATTATCAATATTTTCACTTGAGAGAGCAAACTCTACTTTTGGATGTTAAATTAATCAATGAACTTAAAAAAGTTTGGAGAAAACACCAGTTCTGAATTCGATCCCATTAATATGCCTGGAGCAGTAAAATACTGTGGACGTTTTTATTTTTAAACACAAAATATACATATGTATATTACATATACATATGTGATTAACTATATACGATTTTGCAAACTATCCTACTTTGAAAAATGATTTAAACAAAAATTCAAAATGGTGGTAAAATTGACCAATGATTTGGAAATAGTAAATTTAGTATTTATTCTGAGAAAATCACGAATGATAATTATGCAATTCAAAATACAAAAGGAAATGTCCGGCTAAAATAAATCCATATAACTTCATATGGAACAGCAGAAGAATAGTCATTGCAACCTTTTCAACGATTTTTTGTAACTGGGCATCATTATTAGGAAATAATAACTAAACGAATAGTAAATATATTTATATATTTTTTTGTTTTATTATAAATCATGATTACTAAATTCATTTCTTATAATTCGTATTATTATAAAGTTATATTTGCTTATTTTTGTTTTTGAATTATTATATTTTATAATAATAATTTGTATAATGATGTATGTAATTATAATCAAAGATAAAAAATTCTTGGTTATATGCAATTACATTTTTTAAATGATAATTTTATTTTGCTGCTTTTTGCAAGAATGTTCTACAAAATGTGATTGGTTTGGTCGTCAAATGTCTGTTTTTGCCATTTGGCTGTCCGCCTGTCAATCGAATTCTATGACAAGTTATTGGGGATCCAACGGATGTGGTTGGTATTTTTAAATCTTAACTTCTGATTTAAGAAATACATATTACAATAAGTGTGGGTGTTAGACATGTTTTAAGTTGAAATCTATTTGTGTAATTTATAATTTATGTATTTTAATAAACTATTTGTTTTCTTTTTCATACGATGTGTATTTAAATATATAAAGAATGTACGTACTATTCTATTAAATAATAATCATTACTATAATTATATTGATTTTTGCATCTGGTATACTGGGTTTTTATCCTTTCAGCTTTCATAATTCTTTGTTGAAACGTATCGAAAATGTTAAAGGCAAAATATAAAAGAAGACAATAATTAAAGGTAATACACGAATAATAAACATAATTTCATTGCAGTTCCTGCCTTATGTTTCGTCCTCTTCTGCGCCTTCTGGCCGAGAGGAAGTCCTCCTCGTCCTACAAGACATAATTGAAGACCGAGGAGTCCTGTTCGTTGTTGAGGTTGCCACCACCCCGATTAGATGAACCTGACGATTTATTCGAACCGTGATGGCCGATGGTCATTTGGTTTGTTTGGTGTATTACTGATGTTATGTCACTCTGAGAGGCAGAAATGTCTTTGCTGGTGAGAACATCCGAACTGCTAGATCCAGACGAGAGGCCATGGCGCTCAGTTAGCCCATATTGTATGGGCTGGTAGCCGTGGCTGGGGTTGTATGTGGCTGAGTATGGCATATAAATTGGAGGATTTGGCAGGGGGCCTATATCACTGGTAATACTTTCCGTGTCGGCATGGCTTAAATTCGAACGGCACTGCAGTGGATTTCTGTCATCGTTGACGACATAGTAGCATTGCTCGGAAAATGTCAGCTTGTTTACTGTATGTTTTATGTAATTATTCCTCAACATAGCCGATACTATGCGACGGGCTTCACGCCTATCTTGGACATCTTCAACATTCTCTAGCACCCAGTTAACAGCATCGGCCCCTATAAATGCATTTGGTATTGTGATTTTAAGCCACATACGATCACGAATTTCTAAGCCACTGTCCGGTTTAATCATTGCTTTGACAATTTCTTCCAAGTTGTTTTGGTCGAGTCGTTCTTTAATGGGCTCGGGTATGTCTGGATGAATAATACTATCCTGTGAAGTTAGTGCTTGTGTGTGGGCCACCCACGCACCTGGATCAATGGGTCGAACAGGTTCTGTGCGAGGTATGGTAAAGTATCCTTTAGGATTTGGATCCCAACACTTGGCCACAACTAGCTTTATGGGACCGGGCTTTTGAACAACTTCTCGCAGGACTCTGACAGCTTCGTCGTTAGTCATATTCTCAAAATTCACATCATTTACTTGTAGAATCATATCGCCTGGTTCTATGCGACCGTCTAACGCAACAGCGCCACCCTTCATAATACTGCCCACATAAATGCCACCATCACCACCACGATTTGACTGGCCCACTATCGATATACCAAGGAAATTGACTGCCTCCATATTTATATTGACTGTAATAATATTCAATGACATTGTTGAATCCGTTATTGACGAATAACTCGATGTTCGTGATATGCTAGGTGCCCGCTTTTTGCGACGCTGAGGCTTTTTGCGTACTTGCAACCGCTGTACACTACTGTAGTCTGTAAGATCTCGGTCAAACGTTACTTCGGACTCTGTCCCAAATAAACTGGTGGAGTCCAAATCGCTAGACAAAACCGATGCTGATTGATATGTTAGCGGTGGAGGCGGCTGCATCATGGGGTTCGAAATTATCCCGGGCGCTCCCATATTACCACCACCGATACCAATTGGAGCCCCACCACCCATTTTCTGCGGGGGTGGTGGAGGTTGGGCAGGCCTTGTTGTTTGCCTCAAATCACCGCATTCACTGTTGGGCATATCGGAACAATTGTCCGACTGATTTGTACCATCTGCGGACACCAACCATGACACAACACGACCATTGAAACACGGCAATATAGTCGAATCGTCTGCGATTTCCTCCTTCACGACACCAAAGTCGGCGTCCATCGATTTGAAGAAGTATTTGTAATTGTTATTCTGTTTATTTAGCACCATTTTGAAATCCCTTAGTGTCACCTGAGACGATGGTATTGGAATTTTTACCAAATACGGGGTGGTCTCGTCGTCAATATGATAAATCACTTTTGTCTCCTGACCTCCACCGCCACCACCACCACTGTTCTTATCGGCATCCATCTTTGATGACTTTTGTATTGTGTTTGTTTTATCTCGAACCTGCGACCTTTTTACAACCTTCGTTGGACTATTAAACAGATATTTGGAATTTTCAATTATATTTTCACAATTTTACAATACTTTTCAATATTTAAAACCATCCACAGAAATTTCAAGAATACTTCGTGATGTGTGTTTTGTTTTTGCTTTAGGGTTGGGTTTCAGTGGGGGCTCCTTCATTTATATCTACTCAACAACTCTTGTTCATTCAAGGCGTTGTTGCTCTGCGCTGATATAAAGACATATTTTTGCGATTATTTTCTTGAGTATCACCGCTATACACACAAGTTCCGGCTACCACATTTGGCTGGGGTTCTGAATTAAACAATTGTGCACAATAATATTACTTTTGTTAACTTATAAATGTTTACAACTAATTTTTCACTAATTAATAGCTGCAAAATTGCGCAGACAATGGAGGAGAGTATAAAGGCGATCTAAAATCCGCAGCGGGGGCGGCTAATATTCGGTATAACTGGACGACAGTAATTACTACGAAGCCAGTGTGTATGTATTAATACGCCGTCATTGTGTTCACATGCATCGGTTTGTAGTACAATATTTGCATTTGCATTTGTACACATCATACAATTATTCAAGGTAGACAATAGCAACCTAGAATTAATAAAATTTGTCACATTTCGTCTGTTCCAATACTGAAAGAATCTACTACTGTGTGTCTCTGTATGTAATGTTTTGTCAAATATGAAAAAGTAAAGTTGTTTGTAAAGTAAATTGGCAAAAATATTTGTCAACGTTTCATTTCGATTTAAAATATCGTCTTTTGATTTCGATTATTATTTTTTATTAATAAAAGTGCAATTATAAGGAATTAATAGGGACGGAATATTTGTTAATGCCAAGTGACGACTAGGAAGCGTGAGCTTAAATCAGTTCTAAATCCGGCCGCTGATTTGTTCCACATATTTGCCGCAAGTACAACTTGGGTTCCAGATTTCAAATATACATATGTATGTATATGGGAAATATTTGCTATATAGGTTAAGAAAAATATGCTGATTCAAAATCTGTTCGCTTTCACAAATTCGGATGCTGCTCACAAAAGTTATAGTTTTAAATCTTGTATTTCAAATATAAATTAAATGAATTTCTATTTGTTGTAATTCGCGACTTTCTTCACAAATGGATAAACACATTTGTTTTCTTTGCATACTTGTCAAATCACATTGAAAAACGGTATAATAGTCGCGAAAAACAAATAGAAGCATGAACATATCTGAAAATAAAATAAATTATTTTTTAAATAAAGACAAAACGTTTATTTGAATTTTCGATTTTTAGTATGGTTAAGGGAATACGGTTTTGCCTTAATCTTCTAAAATATACGACGCTTTCTTCTGCAAATTCTTTTAGATGATTGTTAAATATCGGTAGATTCATCGGATCAGAGTTTCGACGTTAAAAATAACCAAAAATATTACACTTACATAAAAATGGTCAATAATGAAAAGCAAGCAATTCGCGTATTCGTGAAAATCAGTTGTTGCGCATGCGGTTTTCGTATAAACCGAATCAATCTCTTCCAATAATTATGAATTTTTCGATGTTTCATTTAGCGGCCGAAGTGTGCCGCTCGATGCACTTTACTATGCAAAAACCCTAAAAATGACTAAAAATGGCGCAACGTGCATACGATTTTTATGCGCATCAGATTTCAGTAATCTCCTATGAAAATACACAAAAGGACACCTATTTTAAAAGGTTAAGAACCGCGGGTGTGCCTCCACAATCGATTTTGGATAAAATACGCATATTATTTGCGTATCGATATATTTTTGACCTATTTCCACACAGATTCGCGAATATGATATCACAAGAATGAATGTATGTGAAATCATTTCGAAGAAAAACGCGAATTTGTCAAAATAAGTTTTTGCAGTTTTTCCTATTTTCAAGGTACCTATAGCCGCCGTTTTATTGGGCGGAATTGAACATGGCTGGGCTCATTAGATCATTAAAAAAACTAAAATCACGCGGGGTTCCACGGAATATGAATGGAGCTTTTCTTAATTTTAGACTCAAAAAATAGGTTTTTTTATAAAAATTTACGCACCAAATTTTCGTCTTTGGAACCGAATTGCAAAGAAGCTACGGTGAGCACATTCATGAGATATACACTAAACGAAGCAAAATCACGAGTTCTACAATCCTATAATCAGATTTGTCCATTATCTGGATGCGCGTCCTGATTATAACAGAGATTCAAAAGATTTTGGGTGGATGCAGTAATTATATCGAAAAATCATACATTAGAACCATATTCTCCATGGGGTATCCTGCAACTTAGTCACTGATCACATGTGCGTGCGTTGTGTAGTTTAGCCACAAATTAGGAACGAACACAAAAAAAAACTCGTTGGCTTCAACTCATTTTCAACCACTTTTTTACATTACCACCATCACAGCTTCCAACTTATTATTTTTTACCAATATTTTAAAATTTTGACAAGAACACTTAATTTTATAGAAATGAATTTTAATTATATGCAATATGTTCATATTTCGCGAGTTATAAGCTTGCAAACCTCAGTTTCAAGGAATTTAAAAGATTTTTGTAATTTCCCATATGTGTGTTCTTATGATCGATTTAATACCAAAAGGAGATGGTTAAGGAAAAGGAAATCTGCTCCTAAATCCCCTGGTTCCTCAAAATCAAGGAAATGGTGTTATATAGCTTGTATTAGAATTTGTCCATTAGTTTTTTACAAACGCCTGGCTAACTGCAATTTTTTTACAATTTAAAATGAGATTCTGTTGCGTAGTCTATTGACAGATTGCATACGGGTTTGTGGTGTTTGACCGGGGATTTATGTCCTAAAATTTTTCTACCAAGAAGCCACTTATCCGATCATTGTATTGTAATTTAAAATATAAGCAAAATCCCCAAGGAACCAAGGCTTACATGTGGGACACTTTTCAAAATTATTCGACCTGAAGAAATGTATAATTGTTTTTATTTACTTTTGTCAAAACCTATTTGTCAGCATGACAATTTAATTTCTATAACAACCGGATATAAAGACCAACGGTTATAAGCAACTACACATATAACGAACAAAGCTTATTCTTTCTGAGATATTTTCATTAGTTTTCTTACACACAACAAACGGTTGAAAACAATTAGGTTAGAAATTTAAAAAAAGTTCGACCCCGCGATTAGATTTTTAAAGGAATCATTATTACAATGTTGTATGTTTTTGAAGAATGCATTAATAATGATTAATTCGGAACCCATTTATACACTTTAAAGTTATTAATATGTAAAAGTAAGATAAAACCATGCTTACTACAAGCGAACACGATTATAGTAAACACTGAATATACTGAACGACATTTTTTGTTCATATGTCACTTTTTTATTTTTAATAATCAATGCTGAAAAAAGTAAATTTTTGATGGGTTATATTCTAAGTGGAACTCAAACCCGCCATTTCCTCTTCTCCACTTTTTAATTTTTTTTCTCATAATCTTTCCTTCGACAACCCATTTGCGGTTTACGAGTCACGTTATTTATTTTGTAATCAAAGTTCGAGTTTATTCGTTTTTTCGCGAAAAAGTTCTATCTTCCTATGATATTTGGTCCATCTTGACAAATGAATGCAAAATAACCTAATTTCCTCTTTTAATTTGAAGCATTTTCGTCCAAATTGTTGTTATGCCAACTTTATTTTTGGGGACGTTGTGAACAACAATATGTTTCTTTGCTTTTATTTCTTTCATCAAAGAAAATATCGAAAATCGCAATTTGAGACCAATTGGAATCAATTTAGAAGGCTTTCATTAATATATTTTAGTTGTCAAAAGATCAAACAAATCAAAAAACATGTTTTCTCTTTAATGGTATCAAAAAAGATTTTATTTTCCAAAATTGAAAAAATGACTTTTTGCCCAAAAAACTGTCCAAATTACCTATAGTGCAGTGGTAAGAAGTATTGTATGATTTGTGGATGAATCATTATCTAAATCATATTCCCAACTCGATTTTGAAAATGAAATCTTTCGCGTTTTTAGTAAAATATTAAAAATATGTCAAATGAACAGAACGACTTGTTACATTTGTTTTTATTCCATTATTTGCTGAATTTCCCACATTGTCCCATGGTATAATTATTTCAAGGTAGGGCACAGCTACCAACTGATTACAATTTTTTTCTCAAGGTGGCTTGTTCAATCAAATCAAAGTACATATTTTGTGTATGTGTGCGTATTGTTTTGAATACAATGTCAAATAAATTGAAATATATTCAAGTTTAATTGAAATGAAAATAAAGTTTTCAAAACGTTCGTCTGGAAGTAATTACTTTGTTATGGATGAAGCAAACATTTTATGGTATTCCCTACTGGATTTTGGGAAGAAATCATAACCGTTCATTCATTTTTCGCGTTTTTAGTTTTGTGTTGAAAAAATGTCAAATAAACACAAACACTTGTTGCGTATATTTATTTTATTTTTGGCAGAAGAGGCCACACGTGCATAGTTGTTTTTTTTTTTTGTTATTCACCTCAAGCTACCTTGTATTATTGTACCATGGGTTGTCCCATAAGTTTTTTTTGGATGACACCAAGATGGGATATGCAAAACAGTATGAAAAGAGAATAAACTTATGGGACAACCCAATATAATTGTACCATGGAAACAATCATGGCATAATTACAGAAGGTAGTCCCACTTGCGAATTTTATGATGGCAACCCTTTTTAATTTGGAACTTATCTATCAAATTGAAATAATATGAAAAATAAATTCTTTAAATTGTATGTATGTCGATTGGCATATTTTCAATCAATATAAAAAAAATCTATTTTCTAAAGCTGAACATTACTCTCAAGATTTAACCATGTTTGTTACAACTAATATTTATAAATTTTAGTGGCAGGAGCTTCAAAATATTCAATTTTTGCCACTGAACACATGTTATTACATTTCAAAGGAAGATATTTTTATTCAAATTTTGAAAGCTGAATATTGTCAGAGGCAAATTTATGAAAAAAGTGGAAACATATGTCTGCATGAGACTATCTTGTGCCATGGGACACAATATTACTTTCGAACCACAGTTTACCTCGTGTTTGTTACGCACCGCTACTGCGGTGCTATGGTGTTACGTATCAGACAAGAATCATAACACGCAACATGTTTACAAACAACTTTTTGTGTAGACAATAGCAAAGATACAAACCATTTTTACCAAACGTTTAAATTTTTTTCAATTGTCTATAGACTGTCTTGCATTTTTTATTAACCTGTCGTTTACAAACGATTTTTTTGTGTAGGCAATAGCAAAGATTCAAATCAATTGTTTACCAATACATCTACATTTTTGCCGATTACCGCTAGCAAGACGACCAAGTTCGTAATCAAAAACTCGTCGATTCTCAGTTATGCATTGACTAGTTCCACTTTACACCCCTTAACAATGTATTTAACTGTTTACTTTAAAATGGGTATGTCATAGGAGGTAACCAATTGACACTCTTTCGCTTACCCGAGGATTAGTATTGTACTAATTACATGTTTACAGTCAAAGGCTAGTTACATTAAACTACCCGCCTTTCTAGTTCCGTAAAAACTAGTTCAGTACTGATTTTATGATTCAATTAGCAATTAAAAACACTCATTTATTAATATGATTTTAATTTTTATTTTTTAAATACGTACCACTTTTATAAATGCAATTACATTTCAGTCGTGTCAGATCCTTCGTTTACAGGTATTAAATATGGAAATATATAACAATGATTATAATTTTATAGTAGAAAAGAGGAAATATATGTTTAATATCTTACATAAAAAGCATTGTAAAAATTACTAAGAGAATTTAACAATTTGATGCCACCGTACTTCAAGACGTTCACAAAAAGACTTTTTTTCAATAAAAATTCGTCTTGCATTCATTGAGAATAACGGATCTTTTTATGCAGACTAACCACCAAAAATTGTTTCTTTAAGATCGCAAGAGACCGCTTCTCGTTTACTACAGGATAAAATAGTAGTCAATTGGTTCCGTTTATATTATCGCAAGAGACTACTCGATTACTATAGGATCAAAAGGTAGTCAATTAGTTCCTCTTGCATTACTTTACTTCTACATACCATCAATTGAAATTTCCATTGGTAGCGGGTTGTTTAGAGACAGTCTTGAATTTTTTTCTATGGTACAATCATGATGCAATAATAAGGTGATGCATTTATTTTTGTCTTGATTATCTGTCAAATTTTTCCTTATAATATTTCAAAAAGTTGGCTGCATTGCACATCGAATTCAAGTAGAAATTAGGTACTTTGACAGTTAATCAAGACATCAGCCGTTCTAAATGGACTACCTATTCATTGTACCATGGGTACAATTATACAAGATAACTGCAATACACAGCTGATTTGATTGTATTGTAATACTCATGGCACAATAAATAGGTAGTCAGTAGTAGCTGATGTCTCGATTAACTGTCAAAGTGGGTAATTTCTACTTGAATTCGATGTGTAATGTTGCCAACCATGTGAAATTTTATATTGAAAATTTTGACAGATGGTTGAGTGGGTTGAGTTGCTTACAAAAGTTGCATGTATAAACCCAGACTTATTGCTTTCAAAATATAGAAAGCTGTAAATTTTAGTTGCATATGATATGACCACCACTGTATTCATAAACATGAATGTAATCATTTCATTGTGCATAGGAAGAAGAAGCAAGAGTCTGCAAACTAGCCGGCTGTGGGTTACTGTCAAAGTACTTTTGCTTAACAAGCAAATTTAACAGTAAACGAAAATTTTGTGTAATTCTTATGGAGGTAGTGTTGCATATTGGAATAATATTAAGAGTCTTAAGGAATTATTTTCTTAATTTGCAGGATGAACTTATCCCTCGTTTGCCTGTTGATCAGGAAAGCATTGATTTTGAAGAATGGCACATCGAATATTTCAAATCACATATTTTAAAAAGTATTTGCTCCAAAGGACAGGATGCACATTGCAACAAAGATGATGGAGATGAGTGCTGCGAATTGTGCACATATCGAAATGCTCTAGAACTCCCACATCTCCCTGATATGGTATTTCATAAAAACAAACTTGTCTTGAAACACCGGGACGGGGCTGTCCTCGAGTTCCTTCCAATGGAATCGTTGCGTCTTGTAGAAAATGGAAAACAACCTTTACAAGTTGCATGTGCACAAGAGTGGAAAGAGAGCCGGTAGTAACATTTAGAGAAGTCAATTTCATAAATATAAAAGTATTATTTGTAGGCCTGAGAGTTTAATGGAGGAAAAATTTAAACCCTTTGATTGGACGTTTACAACCGATTACCAAGGAACGCCAAATGAAAAATTTAACGTGGAAAGAACGGAGCAGCAGCTCAATAAATTTAAGCTAATGCAAAGGGAAAAAATTCTTTTCTATCATGATTTGACACTCTTCGAAGACGAGCTGCATGACAATGGAATATCGTCTTGTTCCGTGAAAATTGTATGTTTTTCATTGTCAATAATACAAATATTAATAGAGTCCTTTTCAGCGAGTAATGCCTTCCGGATTTTTCATACTTTTGAGACATTTTTTGCGTGTTGATAACGTCCTCTTGAAAATACACGACACACGTTTTCACTTTGAAGTTGGGAACAATTATATCTTCAAAGAATTTACCATGCGTGGGGCTTCTTATGAGGAAATGAAAAACGTGAGTACAACAACAATGTATATATCTTTCCACATAAAAAATCCAAAAGAAATTAAAATGTTTCAAATTGAAAACAAACCGTTGCACTATAGGTCAAACCATGGCACAATTATTCAATGTAGTCTATAGCAACTCGTAAATTACAATTGTTTTTTTTTTATATTTTTGAAACAGTTATTCAATGTAGGCTATAGCAACTCATAAATTAAAATTTGTTCATATTATGGCTTGTTTTGCCAAAATCATATACGAAATGTGTGACAGTATATATGATGTTTTGAAAAATATAAACAATATGTTCAGCAAACCATTTGCTTAAACTCGATTTGGAAAAGAGAACCTGACATTCCATTAATTTTTCGTTTTTTTTTTTGTAAAATGTTAAAAATAAGACAAATGAACAAAGCAAATTGTTGCATTTGTTTTTATTTATTTTGACCTTATAGCCCATCATAATGTTGAGGTGTATTTTATCTTTTTTGATAAAAGAAACCCTATAATTGTACCATAAATCAAACTGGCATTTTCATCGCCAAAAACTAATGGAATTGAAGTAAAGCTCTGGTATATTGCACATTCATTTGTAGTACTCGATCTATGCGATGTACCGACAAGCATTGTTCGAGCCTTAATTATAAAGTAATTACTTAGTTCCCCATACAAAATTTTCTGAGCGAACACCAACTTTTGAACATTTTTGAATTTGAGTCACTCTCTGAATAGCCATGAATCTGATCCAATTCCTAACAATTGGGAGTATTTATCGAAAATATATTAATTTTGACAGGATGGAAATATTTATAAAATTTTCATAATTTTTCAGTAAAATTGAAAATAATGAATAAAAAGTCAAAAATTGTCAACTTTTTATGTATGCAGAAGGATGTAAATTTTGTTATGTCCCAATTTAGATTAGACGAGTTTATTTGCGGCAAGTCTTTGTTTGTAGGAGAGAGGGGCAACATGGTATAATAATAGAAGGTAACAGCAAGTGTTGTTGTACAAAAAACGATACAACAACCACATGGAAATTTGTTGTTGTAAGTTCTACTAGTGTCAACTCATTTGACAGAGAAATGTAAACAAAGAAACAAATTATCATCAAATTATTTTTATTTTGAAAATGAAATATTTTCGAATCCTCAAAATAAAAATTAAAAAACATGAATGAAAATCTATCAAATTTATATTTCTCTCTATTCCACATCTTTCCTATAATTGAGCCATTGCCATATATATGTGTAAC
The DNA here is from genome assembly GCF_032173495.1 of Musca vetustissima. Taxonomy (NCBI): domain Eukaryota; kingdom Metazoa; phylum Arthropoda; class Insecta; order Diptera; family Muscidae; genus Musca; species Musca vetustissima. Next base: position 18,596 of record NW_026879958.1, read on the forward strand.
ACATATGAAAATGCTGGGAATAGCGAGTTATTCCTTGAATAAAGATTTGCTTCCTCAAACTTTCCCAGCAGGCAGATTGAGTAAATTGAATACAGGAGCACATTTAATAAAGAACAATTTTAAATTGTATGCGTTCCCAATTTTCCTGTTGGGTGATTTTTAAAAACATAATTTGTCAAATTCATATTGACACTAGTAGTACGTTGGAATCAAATCAGCTGGGATTTGCTGTTACCTTTTATAATTGTACCATGGAGGGGCAAGGGGAATAGAAATGAAAAAAAATGCCCGTACCAACAATTTTCTGGCAATTCGTTTTGTGTATTTCGTGTTTGTTGACATTTTATATATATTTAAATGTGAAAAAACAACAAATAAAAAAATATTTTGGAAACCGAATTGCCTTGTATAGACGCATGAAGCAAGTTCAAAAGAGAACGATAAAAATTGCCTCAAGTAAACTCGCCTAATATAAATCAATTTGGTTAGCGTACAAAACAAGAAACAAAATTTGGATTAATGTGTGACATTTGAATTTGAATTCACAATTTTTTATTTTTGAGATATTAAATGGGCTGGTAAATTAATACTAATGCTTGTTAAGGTTTGTAACTTTGCACATATATACTTAAAGATTTAAAAAGGAAGAAAAATAATTTACAAAAAATTTTGTTGTTTTTCTTTTTGTGATCAAAGAAAAGTCCTTATTTTTGATGGCGGGCATGATATCTCCTCACTGGAACATCGGAATCCGAAAGTTCCAACAGTGTTAGAAAGAGTACATGTCTGGCTCTCGTATGAACTAGGATTATTCATTTCGCATAACAATTAATAAAATTGCGGAACTTTGATTTTTTTTTTTTTTTTTGGAAAATCGCCTATTTTTGACCACAAACTAAGTTAAAACAACAATAGGTTTGTCCGATAATTTACTGTGTTCAAATACACTCAGCAACTTATGTTGAGAAAATTTGTTCCCTCAGGCGAAAATGTTGAAAAAAAAGTTATCGAACAACACCCAGTAAAATCCAATTAGAAATCAATTTTATGAGTCACAATTTGAAGTTTTTAACGTATCAGATACTAAATAACAAATTGTAATAAATGAGTGGTGTATATTTCATGCTATTAAACATTGCATATTGCGTAATATCTCAAAAAAAATCAACATGTTCAGATTATTGCATTAATAGAAAAAAATAATATATACTTGACAACAAACTACAAACGTGAAAATTCTTACTGAGTAAATTTTACCTGTAAGAATTTTTGAATACTCAGTAAACAACTGCCAACATTTCTCCCACAACTTACTCTCATTTACTGAACTTTTAAGTTATAAAACAACATTCAGTAACAATCGGTACAAGTTGTTACAAATTATTGGGATATCAAACAAACCTAATATTTTCAGAAAACATGAATTAAATGAAAATAGATATGGGCTCGTACTATAGTCAGGAGAAAGAAAATTAATTTTTTTATTTAGATCCATATGTGATTGACACAAATTTGTTAACATTATGTGGTAAAACAAAAAATAAACTCTGATGACATGAATTAAGAATAGTATTGTGTGAACTAACCCGATCATGTACGTAATTGTAAGAGCGAACAACGTTGTTCAAATGACGGTCAGAACATGACATTAGTTTCTAAATTTATAAAAAAAACACTATAATAAAAATCAATGTATAAATATATGACAAGTCAATAAATAGAACAGGTGCATTTTACCTATTGTGAACAATAGTAAACCATTTTGAACGTTTTAAAGCACTTCAACTCTATTATACAAACGGAAAAAATGTATACAACATTTTGTTGCTTCCATATATTCCCTTCATATTATGTCACTAGTTTCCCGAATTCAATATTATTGATTGGACTTCTGCCACTATGTAGGTACAAACAGACATAACAACTGCATGTGACCCTACTACTTGGATTGCAGTTATAAATTAACCAACTTTCATTTATTGCCGACCGTTAAGTTTAAAAATAAAGTTGAAATGTTTTATAATCGCCCATGTGACATGTTCCGAGAGTTTTTGAATTCCCATACTTTTTTAAATTCCCATGTTGTGCAAAATGGTGTGCTCAATTTCGAGCGAAAGTGCGGCTCGAGAGCATAGCTGTGTTCAATATGTTACGAAATGTGTAATTTGTTTAACAACAAAATTAAGAAAAAAATATGCCTGCTGGCTTATTAATTGCCCTGATTTCTACCAGAAAAAGCCTAATGATACTGGAACGTGTTAAAATAAGCATTTATGGATATTTTGAGAGAAGTTGGTCCTTTCATACACAAGGGTACCATTCCCGAAAGCCTGCAGTTAGCAGTTACCTTAAGATTTCTGGCTGTTGGTGGATTTCAGAGGGTAGTGACAAATGATTTAAAAATAAGTGTTGATCGCACAACAATGTGTAAAATATTGTGGAGAGTAATGAAAGTCATGGAAGACAAAGTGTGTGCTAGCTGTGGACAGCTGCAGACCAGGAGGAGCCCTTTTTTATTTTCTTTAATTTTACTATAAAAACTAATGTAAATACGGTATTTTTTAAATAAATATTATAAAACACGTTAAATATTACTTCAGCGTACTTTTTCAACTTGTACGTGCTCAGAAAAACACGTACGATCTCATTTCGTTTTCAATCCACAAGGCTATATGTGCTCGAATTATATTCCCAATATTTTTTTGGGAATTCGGAATGGAGCACACCAAATTTGGGAAAATGTTTCACATTCGAGCAAACTCGAGATGCAGCACATGGGCGAATATAAAGTTTTATAAAATAAAGTTGAAATGTTATACATACTGTGTTTTTGTGCAATTTAAATTGCACAAACCACATTTATAAGAATTATTGTTTTGTGGCATAATGATATTCACAACAATAATATATCCACAAAAATATTTAATACAAGCTTCACAAATGGCGGCAAAAACCAGCAGCTATGGCACATATGACAACCAGAAGGATAATATCAGCATACACGAATATGGTCTAATAACATTACGATTAACAGGGAAGAGTACCACAACGATAGTAATAAATAACATCTTAACTCCTTGTTACTTTTATTTACATTATTATTTCAATTATTCTATAAATTCCGACGAGCACAAAAACGTTCAGCTGTTCATGGCAGGGTTGCCAATCAATTCCTTTTTTTTTTTTTTTGTTTTTTTTTTTTTTATTTTTTTTTTTTTTTTTTTTTTTTTTTTTGAAAAGTTTTTGATTAACGATACCGGTTAGTACAGCCAAAATTTCCGCTGTTCTAAAAAATGTATGATACATGCAGCCAACATTGACATATAATCAATATTGTCCACACGCACCGTACAACCAAAACTTTTATACGAGAAACTAACCTTTATCGCGCCTCATCTTAGGAAATAACTAAAACTAACATCTAAAATGAAACTTAAAATACTAAATTGTTAGGTAAATGAATCGCAAGATCATGCATGCTAGTACATACACGCACCGTGAGATTCACACCCCCTAACGGGTTTTTTGTGTATTATGATATCATATAGATATCAAAATGTTCCCTGTTGCCTAACAGAGCACGAGTAACGAATACACTTGGTCACTCGAATTTTAATTAGTTTAATAGTCAGATCCAACGTGTCTGAAACGTTATTAAACTAATGTATTTGCACATATATGTAAACGGATCAACAACACGCCTGTGTTAGGATCATACAGATTACATATAGAGGAGCAATGTTACGTACTGCTGAAACGGTGCAATACGCCCATCTTACCTAAAAGTAAGGTCACATAACGTTTTAAAGCAAACGCATGTGCAATCCCACGGCCAGGAAACTATGCGTCTATATCGTGTCAAAGATATTGCTAATAGCATAGAAAGGCATTCCGTGAGTACCTACCCAAAAACCTATATAAGGAAAACAAATGGTATAGGTATTGCCATCTGATTAGAGGACACCATTCTGTCAGGTCTAATCAGGACTATAAACTCACAAACGGATCAACGATACGCCCGTATCAGGATCTTACAGATTGTGAGTTTCTTATATATACAGAGTCGCTGTATATACGCATCTTGCATTAAATCAAACTCTTTATATGTCTGACAACACAAGGATACACAACGTTTTATACAAACGTATGTATATTCTAGCATAATAAAACATCACATAACTATTAAGGCAATAAGTTAATATAATGTTTATGTTTTATGCTAGTACCTATCAAAAAGACAGGAATTGTCATCAAATTGAGGAACACCAATCTGTCAATCTCAATTTGGAAAATAGTATATAAGCGGATCAACGGTATAAAAACCAGGATCTTACAGAATATATACTCTTGGTATATATATATATATATATAAACGGATCAACGACATGCAAACGTCAGGATCTTACAGAATATATATATAATATACCGAATACATATATAGAATTGCTATATATGCTCATCTTACATTAAAACAAACTCTTAAACGTTTGTTAACGTAAGGACGTATAAACGTTTTATGCAAACGCATACGTATTCCAATTATAAATTGGTACCTATTAAAATTTAATAGGAATTTTCATCAAATTGGGTAACACCATTCTGTCAATCCCAATTTGGAACGCAATAAATATCACCAATCGAATGATACTCTGAATTTGGACGTCATCATAGTAACCCCAATAACACGTCTGTGAGTAATCAGAACCATAGTTCTATATATGCCAGGCTTAACTGGATCAAATGTCAATTCAGGACATTCTTCTCCATCATAAATTCCATCCTTAATGCATATTTTAGATGTTCTGTAATCACAAATACCGACTATGTTAGTGGGATCGCATTCGTCTTCAAAGTATTCGCTAAATATCGGACATTTCTTAAACCTGCATACATTACCGGGCAACTCGAACGTTGTTCTACCCGCAGGAGTAATCTTAGGCCGTATAAAGCGATCGATGGTAATAGTCTTGCGTGTCGGATCGAGAAAATTTATCTCAGTACCTTCATCAACCTCATCTTCATAAGAGAGAAACATTAACACACGCCTGTCACGAGTAACGAGCCCCCAGCGCTTAACACCATATTCGTCAATGAACCAAATCGTATTATTTCGCACTAAACGATTACGTGCATTTATTCGGCCCAACTGATGGTGCTTAACTCTGGTTGCATCGTACATTTCAGGCTGGATATTTTTCTGTTTACAAATACGTTTTTTAGTTCGTATTTGCTTACGTTTTTTATGTCTCTCTATCTTTTTCAATGAGATTTCAGGAGGCACAAGACACATCTTGGAAGTCCCCTTTGCTGAATGTCTAAGATGGGAAAATGCATCACACCCCAATCTTGTTAGGAGCATGGAACCCAATATTCCAAATTCATAGACAAGTTGGTTAATTTTACCAGTCTCATGAGCAATACTCGAATAGAGACCTAAATGCTCAGTACGCACACGAAATAATCCAGTGTGCATAAGAGAGCATTCAGGCAATCTACACTCATACGACTCATGGCCAGATTCCTGATAACCAGATTTAACAACAAAATAGGGATTTCCAACAACTCCATTTCTGGGCAAATGCCTCAGAGATAAAGCTGTAACGACACTCATGTGGAATTGCGTATTAGGGATGACATTTGAATACGCGTTTACTATCTCAGTAAATTTCCGTTGCAGCTGGTCTATAAAAAATGCCGGATGTTGAAAGATACGATTCTTAGAAGAAAACAGGGAAACATACGTTACATTGGTTTCATCGTACAATCTGTCAGTGAATCTCTGATCAATTTTATTATACTGACCATTAGTACAGCTATATGTCGGGCTCATAAGACCATCATAGCAATATCCTCTAGAATTAATTACTATATCGAGGGTAATGCCATAATTGCCAATCTCCTGTTTCAATTCCAAAGAAACATCAGGAGACGAATATACAAACACGACACTAGTAACGAAAGTATTAGCTATGAACAAAGGGTATTTTTTCTCACAAATTAAATTTATCCAAGGTCGAATTTCGGCGGAGTCTTTCACACGGACTACATACGCCATTGTGTCAAGACAATCAAAAAGCTGTTCTTGACAAACCATCTTGGAGTGAGTAGATCGTTTCACTTTGTTCACAGTATCGCAAAACCCTGCACAACTAAAATCGTAGCATGAACTAACCTCAATCAGATGTAGGCTAGGTAATGGCAATCTAAGACCAACTGATTTGGAAGATAAACATGAGATATATTCCACAAATTTGGTATGATCTTGTTTCAAAGTCATATGCTTCAACAATAAATTAAAACAATATAACACTCGTGAAAACAAGAAATTATATAGTTTATGAACAAACTCCAACAAAGGTACATTACGATTTTGAAAACGACTATTATACTGTCTAACAAAAATAAAATATGGAAAATAGTCGTTAATAAAGCGTGAAAAAAGTGGATATAGTAAAACAGAAACTACGTTAGGATTTGAATACAAATTAAGTAAATGGATGATTTTATAATTTTGTTTAAGCAAGGAAAAATTATTATCTGATTCAAAACACGCATTGTCAATATGGGATGTCAGCATCTGAACAAGAACATTGGTAAATGGGCCACTTATACGTTTACTAATTAAACCGTATAAATATTGTTTCGGATTATTATTACATAATAATCCAATAGAATCCATAACAATATTCCTATTAGACACAGATAATCTCAAAAAACGATATATGCAATGTCCGATCATATTTGCTTTAAAAAATTTCCTTGGCACAAATGGGACAGATAATATTGAAACTATTGAATCTAAATTTACAAACTGATATTTTGGAACTTCAATATTGGTTAGATAAATAATGTCATCCTTTGTTAGAATCGTTTCATAAAGAATTATATTAGATTCGTCAATAAACAATTTATTATTGACATGAATCTGAATTGTTGATGGTGCATAATGAAAAGAAGAATTATAAGAAATTCTCACTGTGCGGCCATCAAACATGACGAAATAACGATGTGCTTCATCATATTGCACACCGGCATGTTGGTTAAACGACATGCACGTTGCATGGTTTTTATCAGGTAAACCATCGAAACCAGACAATTGTGGATTAAAATGATAACACCTTAATACACAATAGTCAAAAGTTTTGCTATAGCTGGTACTGGTAAGCCTACTAGCAATAATAGACTTATCAGAAGACTTTACCGATGTTGTGGCACCTCGTCTTACGGTTGTACAGTGATCGCCTTTGGGGGGTAGACCCATCACTGTGTCACGAACCCTTCTAATTAGAAGGGAGACGTGAGTACTACCCTTCTTTTCGGAGGAATCCATGAAAAAATGAAAAATGCCCCGTTTGCCCGTTATAAAATACAGCTATGTTCCGATATTAATTGATCCTAGAATTATCCATAATTAGAGGTGTACGCAATACACATAATATGGGTTCTAGCAAGGGTTGACTATAAAACCTTATGAGTTAAATAGTTCAGAGCCGATCTATCTTTCAGACAGAATTTACATTGTCATCACATAGTTATGTATTTTAGCGTTGCAAACTCGCTTGCCAGGCGTTAGCATTATAAGATGTTTAAATTATCATCGATAATATACAGAGGACGATACTGCATAAAATCTCAAATTTAAACATAGCACGTCAAATCAAAATCGATACATTTCGCAAAGTATAATACAGTCGAATAAATGTAGAATATGCATTACATTACTATATGCAATTGAAGTGAGCACGGCAACTCCCTTTGGCAATTTTTACGCTTTATAATTGCCCATATTCTAAATCTTTACTACCGTCAACAACTGTACCATAACTATACAAAATGGTCCATCATAGTCAAGAAACAAATTCCTAAATCGTCAACAAATCGATTTAATTTATTTTAAAAATAAAATAAACCAATATATTCCCGCAAACAAATATGGCGTTAGTCTTTCAGTTCATAAGAACACTATTCCATTCACACCATATAATTGCAAAAATATTAGAGGTTGGTTTTCTGTAGTCAAAAAGGACACATCGTAGATCATGAACGCAGTACTCACAGTGCGTTCATGTTAACAGTGCAAGAAAAATCGTACAGAGTGACGCATGGGTTACCCCATGCGTCTTTTTCAATTAGTTTTCATTAGTTTTTATAGTAAAATTAAAGAAAATAAAAAAACGGCTCCTTTTATTAAAAACAGCGCGTAACATTTTTGAGTATCTATAAAATAAAATCTACTTTTAAGATTTCCAATAGTCCTTTTAATAATGTTTCTTGCAGATGTGTGCACTTTATTATATCGATGTTGACAAGACCCATGCTCCACTTGTTTATAGGGCCTCATCAAAAATGTTTCCAAAGCGTAACCACTGTCTCCTAGAAGCCAACTATTTTGCATGCACACACTTTGTCTTCCAGGACTTTCATTACTCTCCACAATATTTTACACATTATTGTGCGATCAACACTTATATTTAAATCATTCGCCACTACTCTCTGAAACCCACCAACAGCCAGAAATCTTAAGGCAGCTGCTAAATTTATAATTTACAAAAAAATTTTGTTGTTGTTTTTTGTGATTAAAGAAAAATCCTTATTTTTGATGGCGGGCATGATAACTCCTCACTGGAACATCGGAATCCGAAAATTTCAACGGTGTTAGAAAGAGTACATGTCTGGCTCTCGTATGAACTAGGATTATTGACTTCGCTCTAATATTAACAAAATGGCGAACCTTTGAAACAATATTTTTGAAAAATCGCCGATTTTTGACCAAAAACCAAGTTAAAAAATAAGGAAGATCTTCACCGATTGGCTTTATCCTAGTTCATACGATAGCTACACACTCACAGAGAAACGTGTAAAAATTTGGAATCGATTGGGTTATTAGTTTTTGAGTTATCGTACCCGCCATTCGCAAAAAAATATTTAGAGAAAAACGTGTTAAAAGTTTGAGAAGCCCTTTAGCCGTCACTTGACGCTGACACAATAAATCGGCAATATCTTCAAGAGTTCTTGAGATTTTAACTTGAAATTTTGTAGGGACATTCTTGAATTAGTGTAGATTCGAATTAAATAAAAAAAATTTTGACCTCGAGAATGGGGGAGGTCCCCTTAAAAAAGTATGGGAATTCAAAAACTCTCGGAACATGTCACATGGGCGATAATTTAAAAGTAATTAGATTGCATCCATGCATGGCACAATTATAAAAAGTAACAGCAAATCCCAGCTGATTTGATTCCAACGTAATACTAGTGTCAATATGAATTTGACAAATTATGTTTTTAAAAATCACCCAACAGGAAAATTGGGAACGCATACAATTTGAAATTGTTCTTTATTAAATATGCTCCCGTATTCAATTTACTCAATCTGCCTGCTGGGAAAGTTTGAGGAAGCAAATCTTTCTTCATTGAATAAATCGCATTTTCCTGCATTTTCATATGTGTTACAAATATAAGTGGCGATAGCTCAATTATAGGAAAGACGTGGAAGCGATAGAAACATAAATTTGAAAGATGTTCACTCATGTTTTTCAATTTAATTTTGAGGATTGGAAAATATTACATTTTCAAAAAAAAAAAAAAAAACAATTTGTTTGTTTACATTTTCTGTCAAATGACGTTGACACTAACGTTATATGCCCTAACGTAGAGGGCATATAATGCCCTCTACGTTTGACGTTGGTAAACGATACCATACCTTGTATAATTGTACCACGATTACATCGTCGTTTTTCAGCCAACAATTTGTTATGTTCCAAGTGATACATTATTCTTTACACGATTTTTTGTTGTTATCCTAAAGAGTAATGTATATAATCTATATAATCTATTTTTTTACTTTTATTTATAGGTACCGCCTCCTTATTTCACAATTCCAAATGAAATTGAGCAACACATGCCCATCAAGAAGAAGGAAACCTATAAATTAATCTTTAAATGAGGCCAGTTTTAAATAATGCATGTGACACAATTGCTACTTCGACGGCATAAAGGCGAAACATAATTGTATACATACATTAAATTGTATCATCAACAGATTGTTGATAATATTTTTAGACAGATTTTGTCGTCTTTTCTATATCGGGAAATGTGTCTAAGAAATATTTTTTTTATCTAAATAAGAAGAGAAATAAACTAAATTGATGAAAGTATTGGTAATTTGTTTAACCCATTACTGTCCATTGTACAGAAAAGTACTCATACACATCTCGTTGAATTTATGCAATTTAATTCAACGAGATGTGACTTTTTTGGCGTTTGTAGTGTTTTTTGGTTATTTGGGATCTTTATAGGTTATGTTGCTTTTATGTATGCTAGATAAACAGAAAAAAATATATTTAATTTTAAGTTTAGTTGCCTTTTAAAGGGTTAAGTTCAAGTGAATGACAAAAACTTGTGAAATCCCAAGAGCATTCACTTCTAATTGCTGTTATTTTCCGAGACAGTTTACCTGAGTAAAAATTAATATATCAGAACCATGTAAAATCATGCATGATTTAATACTACATATGTTTTATATACAGATTTACCTTTTAAACAACTCTAGTTTATATAACAAAGCGCAAACAAGAACAATACTAGATGTTATATAAGTCTACTTTTCAATTCCCTTCCTTTTATGTAGGTTTTCTATGTCAGTTATTTCTTTGCAACAGTCTGACGTTAAAACCTCTACCTGGTTGTCGCCATTGATTAAAATATCGTCTTCGATCCGTATACCAATTCCACGAAATTCCTCTGGAACATCAGTTCTGTCTTTCGATATATAAACTCCAGGTTCAACGGTACACACCATGCCTGGCAGGAGTCGAAGCGAACGAGGCATTAGGGGTGTATCGTGAACATCCATTCCCAAGTAGTGAGACACATGATGCGGACAAAATTGATAACCAGCCTATAATTATTAAAATTGAGCATTACTATTTTAATATTTTATATATGAAACTAAATATACCCTTGTTAAGCCTACAACATCAGTTATATGTTTTGAAACCAAACCAATTTCTTGCAAATACTTTCCTAGTCGTAGACACATTGTATCAAATAAATGATCCAATGTCTGGCCACCTTCATTAAGGAGCGTTCCTGAAAGTGGAAATAATCAAAAATATAACTATAAAAAAGGTTAGTTTACGGAAAAGGAGGGGTTTGTACAATTTGGTAAGTTAATAAAATGTAAAGCAAATACAAATTTGCATTTTCGCACTATTACATATTTTAGGAATTTTACCATGGGTACAATGATGGATATATTTTAGTAGTAGTTTTTGGTCGGTATTATGTAAAACGACTACTTCTTCCTCTGCAGTATCACCAATTCAACACAAGTAGTAGTTTTTGGTCGGTATTATGTAAAACGACTACTTCTTCCTCTGCAATATCACCAATTCAACACAAGAGCAATTGTTATACAATTATCTCTAGTTTAGTTTGCTAAATGTTAAATATTAGCATTGGCCAGTAATGATTACCTGAACAAATGTTACCCCCAAACGTATCTATACTATGTAAACATTAATATCCCTCCGAATTAAAGCATAAACATACCAATCAACTCCTTTTGTAGCTGCAAAACTACGTCGTACAAAATTCTATGCGGTTCTGTGAATTTACCACTAACAGGCCAAGTCCTTGTTATGTCACTTGTGTATCTGTATATAAAATAAATTTGTGCATTTCATCACTAAGTAATTGTACCAACAAACATCCATACCCGCCATATTCACAACCGGCATCCATCAACAACAAATCCGTCGACTTTAATAATTGGGTATTATTTATGTAGTGTATTGTTGTTGCATTGTTCCCACTTGCTACAACAGGTGGGTATGCCAGATAACTAGCATTGCGCATTCTACATTTAAAGTCTATCATTGCATAAATATGATGCTCCGAATGCCCTGGACGTGTTTCACTCATTACTTCATTTATTGAATGAGATGCAATTTCACATGTTCTTCTCATTAAATTTTGTTCAGCACTGGATTTAAAAAGTCTCATTCCTTGGATTATGGTAGAAGGCGACTCAATTGCGGAACCACATGTTCTTTTAGTAATTTCCGAAACATTGGATAAATCGCATGTGTTCTGATCAAACCAAATTAGAGGCTTATTGAATTCAACATGTCTTTTAATTTCATGCTCATATGAATCGACAGGATATGCTTCATCTAGTCCAAATAGTTCTATAGCTAAGTCCACGCCAGTTCTTGATCCCTCCCAAAGTTCTGCGTGTTTATCTTTTGGCCTCATAAACATCATTGATTTTGAATTTCCCTTATCATCGATGGACATAGCAAGAATTGAATCGGGCTCCAAACACCCTGACAAATAGTAGAAATCGCTGCTTTGTCGGAAAAAGTATGGAATTTTATCACTCATATATTTTTTTGTTGAAGATGGAACAATAATCTGAAAGAAAGTTCATTTATAAAAATATCCCTTGGAACTATATCCAATGCCTAAACTGCGGAATTCATACCAGGTGGTTGCGATTAGTACATTTGTCTTTCATGTAATCGGCGGCATATTTTTGAACACCGACCAGAAGTCTTGCCCTTCGTTGTTGGAATTCGTCTAGTTTCACCCCTGGGACTAGCTCATCCTTATTTATCAGATGAGGATGTGTGGCATAAACAGGTTGGCCGAAGACCTGGTTATTTAGTGCATCTGTGATACTCTTTTGAGCTTTTGTAGCATTGTTGTATGAGGAAAAATTTGATGCTATCGGTAATTTCTTTGCAATATGCGAAATACCTTAAAATGAAAACTATTAAAATTACATTATACATATACAATAATATACAGTGTTGGCTTACCACATTTACGATAAATTAGTGCGAACATGTTCCTTGCTGCTTTATCGAAGGAGCAAATAAATAAATATTTACACAACAATTTAAAAAGAACATATGATTATAACAGCTGATTGTCGTTACCTTGACACAATAAATACATTGGTACAGTATGTCAAGAAAATATTCTTTAAAATTAAAAAAAAAAATTGGTACAGTATGTCAAGAAAATATTCTTTAAAATTAAAAAAGAATATTTTCTAAGGTCTTCTCAAGAGGCGTGGATTTTTTAAAGAATATTTTCTAAGGTCTTCTCAAGAGGCGTGGATTTTTTAAAGAATATTTTCTAAGGTCTTCTCAAGAGGCGTGGATTATTTTAAAGAATATTTTCAAAGGTCTTATAAGAGGCGTGGTTTATTTTAAAGAATATTTTATAGGGTCTTCTAAGAGGCGTAGATTTTTTAAAGAATATTTTTATTATATAATTGAACATTTTCAAATGTAGAATCTTGAAAGCAGAAGAAAAACGTGAGCGTGAGCAAATCGAGATGTTCATGAGTCAGAATGAAGTCAGAAAAGAAGAACAATAAGGCAGCAGGTGCCGATGGATTACCAGCCGAACTATTCAAGACCCGTTGTCAGCTGCTGGTCAGGAACATACACCAGCTTATTAGTACAATTTGGCTAGAGAAATGCATGCTCAATGATTTGAATCTCAGTATACTGTATACCATGCAAACAAAAAAAAAAAAAGAATACAAGACGATATATGCCAACAATAGAGGAATAAAGGGCTAAGCAGAATGCTCGCGTTGACCCATCCGTTGCGTTATGTGTTATCGAAAATACAACAACCACAAGGAAACGATAACAAAAACGCTCGAAGTTGATGTGCGCTGCGCTTTGAAGTTAAATATATTTTAACTTTTTGCGTGCGTTAACGCGATAACAAAAAACGCTCAACGCGAACATTAAGTTTAGCCCTTAAGTCTCCTTCATATTGCATATAAAGTGCTATCCATCGTGCTATGTAAACGATTGAAGCCAATGGTCAATGATATTATTAGACCATACCAATGCGGCTTCAGGCCTAACGAATCCACCACTGACCAGATTTTCAATCTGCTCCAGAACCTGGAAAAGACCCACGAAAATCACATCGAAACATTCCACTTATTCGATGACTATAAAGCCGCATTCGACAGCTCTATCCTTTCAGAGGTTTTCAAAGCCATGTCTGCGTTCCTGCAAAATTAATATGGCTATGTAGGATAACTTTTAAGTTAAAGTCGGAAAGGACCTCTCGGAGCCCTTTAATACCGAACGAGGATTCAGACAAGGTGACAGTTTGTCGTGTCACCTGTTTAACATCCTGCTGGAAAAGGACATACGAGATGCAAATGTGAACAGAAATGGCACTCTGTACACCAAACATCATATGTTACTCGCCCACGCCGACGACATCGACATAATGGGTCGAACATTGCGAGCTGTAACAGACTTCTTTGAAGGAATTGGTACAGTATGTCAAGAAAATATTCTTTAAAATTAAAAAAGAATATTTTCTAAGGTCTTCTCAAGAGGCGTGGATTTTTTAAAGAATATTTTCTAAGGTCTTCTCAAGAGGCGTGGATTATTTTAAAGAATATTTTCAAAGGTCTTATAAGAGGCGTGGTTTATTTTAAAGAATATTTTATAGGGTCTTCTAAGAGGCGTAGATTTTTTAAAGAATATTTTTATTATATAATTGAACATTTTCAAATGTAGAATCTTGAAAGCAGAAGAAAAACGTGAGCGTGAGCAAATCGAGATGTTCATGAGTCAGAATGAAGTCAGAAAAGAAGAACAATAAGGCAGCAGGTGCCGATGGATTACCAGCCGAACTATTCAAGACCCGTTGTCAGCTGCTGGTCAGGAACATACACCAGCTTATTAGTACAATTTGGCTAGAGAAATGCATGCTCAATGATTTGAATCTCAGTATACTGTATACCATGCAAACAAAAAAAAAAAAAGAATACAAGACGATATATGCCAACAATAGAGGAATAAAGGGCTAAGCAGAATGCTCGCGTTGACCCATCCGTTGCGTTATGTGTTATCGAAAATACAACAACCACAAGGAAACGATAACAAAAACGCTCGAAGTTGATGTGCGCTGCGCTTTGAAGTTAAATATATTTTAACTTTTTGCGTGCGTTAACGCGATAACAAAAAACGCTCAACGCGAACATTAAGTTTAGCCCTTAAGTCTCCTTCATATTGCATATAAAGTGCTATCCATCGTGCTATGTAAACGATTGAAGCCAATGGTCAATGATATTATTAGACCATACCAATGCGGCTTCAGGCCTAACGAATCCACCACTGACCAGATTTTCAATCTGCTCCAGAACCTGGAAAAGACCCACGAAAATCACATCGAAACATTCCACTTATTCGATGACTATAAAGCCGCATTCGACAGCTCTATCCTTTCAGAGGTTTTCAAAGCCATGTCTGCGTTCCTGCAAAATTAATATGGCTATGTAGGATAACTTTTAAGTTAAAGTCGGAAAGGACCTCTCGGAGCCCTTTAATACCGAACGAGGATTCAGACAAGGTGACAGTTTGTCGTGTCACCTGTTTAACATCCTGCTGGAAAAGGACATACGAGATGCAAATGTGAACAGAAATGGCACTCTGTACACCAAACATCATATGTTACTCGCCCACGCCGACGACATCGACATAATGGGTCGAACATTGCGAGCTGTAACAGACTTCTTTGAAGGAATTGTGGAGTCTGCCAAAGTGAGACTGGCAGTAAATGCCGAGGAAATCAAGCTAATGGTATCAACGCGCCAGACGTCCAGTAGACTCTACCAACTATGGAACTTGAAAACTACAGAACTAATAACATCAGCTTTGAAATCCGGAGGAGAATAGCGTTGGCCAACAGATGCTAATATGGCCAGACCAAACACACTCTACAAGACCCGTGCTGCCGATCGTCCATTTTAATAAGTATCAGCTGATACTTCATTTCATCAACAATATAAATACATCATCGGCCATTTTATTTTGGCTTTGTTTTTTATCATCCTTTCTTTTATTAGTTGTACATGGAACGTTTTTTAATTCAGTCTGTTGTTGTGGAGATAGTCGCTTCCAAAGATAAAAAATTTAAATTGTTTAAAGTATGACTGAATCTAGTGACAAGGTGGTGGCAGCCAAAAATGCATTATTTGTGGCATTAGGAGAAAACGTGACCAAGTATTTGGGAAATATGAAAATGTGGTTCCGGCACAAATGGTCAAAGGAACAGTTCGATTACGAATCCCGAAAACTTCTTACATCTGATAAAATGCATCTCCATAACCAATTTCTTATAGCGATTCTCAATAAAATCGATGCATTTCAAGTGCCACCACAGGTATCTCCATACGGTGGAATCGGTAATATCTATGGAACAAATAGTTCTTCTGCATTGCTAGGCAGCAGCGGAAGCGCAAGCAGTAATAAAAAAGGAAAAAGAAAGAAAAGCTCGAGAATTTCTAGTGACAGAGTTACTTTTGAACCATACGACTTTCTAGATTTTATTATGGAAGATACTATGAAAATAATTAGACCTCCAGCTGGCACAGAGGCAAATGTTCAAATATTACCAACACAAAGATATTGTGTCCAGGAACTATTTCTTCCGGATGCGGGATTTATTTTGGGCCGTTTCCTTATAGGGGCATGGGAGTCTGGGTTGATCAATGTAGAGGATAGTGTGGCAGAATATGTTGCCATGGCAGTACAAGTTCTTTTGAAGAACCTAATTTCAGCCATTATAATGAAGAAGGAGCATTACAAAGTCACGGGTGAAGGTTCATTCTTCTACGATGTGGGAGCACCGCTAAAAGACCCCTCGTTACGGAATACAGTAACAAGACAAAAACTCGATGACGGACCCCTAGAATTGGACAAAGAAATAACATCGCCAAATTTTATGCGAAGATCTAACGATGATGTTACCTTCCTTTCAGCATGTGAAGAAATGTACGTGTTGAATAAATTTAATACATATTGAATGTCTATATAATAGTTTATATTAATTATTTAAATTTCAGGTATCCTAAAGTCACAAAAGAAATAACACTTAGAGATTGCCAGCGAGCGTTTAATGACCATAACCTAATACCTTCACATTCGGTCTATGCCATAAACATGGAAAGAATTACACAGATGCTACATTAATATACTTCATTTATTTATAAAAAATAATATAAACATAACAAACATATAAGAATTACAATTTAGCAAAAACTGGTTTTTCGCCTTTCGTTAGTTGCGCGGCAGCAGCCTGGGCAAAGTCCTCGGATTGTAAGTACAACTTATTCATTTCACGCTGAAATTAAATGATATTCATAATATAAGTTGTCAAATATTCACAGTTTTGTGCGTGTTAAATAAACAATTCCTCAAAAATCGAGTTCAAATAAAAGTGATTTCATTCTAAACTTTATCTCGTTGGAAAAGGCAAAAAGGATAAAATAAAGTTAGAATTGTACCAATTTCAACTACCTTCTTCATAGTACTACGAATACTTACAATTTGGTCTAATCCGTCCTGATTCGGGCGGCTTAGAGAATACACCAAGTTTTGTTTTGTTGCTTGCACAGCTATTGGACTCTTTTGTGCAATATTTTCTGCTAATTCTATCGCAGCATTCAACATGGTATCTCTGTCAGGGAAAACTCGGCTGACTAATCCTGAACTGAAAGCTTCAGAACTTTCAAACTTTCTACCTGTAAAACATAGTTCACGGGCCAGAGATTGGCTACCGATAGCCTTTGGGAGACGTTGTAGTGTACCCACATCAGCTGCCATACCAATTTCCACTTCCTTTACCGAAAAAAATGCATCTTGCGAACAATAGCGAATATCGGCGGCTGTAATTAAGTCAATACCAGCCCCAATGCAGGCCGAGTGGGTAGCAACTATTACGGGTTTCGGACACCTTTCTAAAGAACTCATAGAATCTTGGTATAATTTTATCAACGGTTCCAAATAAGCGCCTCTGCGTGCTACATCTTCAATTTCAGCCAAGTCCTGGCCCAATTGCAACATATCAGTTAGATCAATTCCTATAATTAGAAAATCACTAGACAATTGCCAGCTTCAGGCGTTATTTGAATCCACTACTTACCAGCTGTAAAATGTTTGCCAGATGCAGATAAAACAATAGCACGACAATCGGGATTTGAACTCAAGCTCTCGAAACAAGTCTTAATTTCGCTAAATATAAATATATGTATTTATAATGTGTATCAAACAACATGCATCGATCATTTAATGACTTACATCCACATTTCCTTGTTGATGGCATTATATCGTTTGGGCCTATTCAGTTCGACATTGAAGACAAAGGGTTTTGGAACTGCAATATTTAATGTTTTGTATTCTGCACTATTAGTAGTGTTTGCTGTCAAAATCTTTCCCGACATTCTGCGTACTGTATTGTTAGCTAAAACAAAATCCAACATAAAAAAGACAGATTAGTAACAATTAAGAGGACTGTTTCGAACTTTGGACTGGACTTTGTTTACAGTGAATATAGTATAACAACATCTAATGAGTTTACCTAGCAGATTGCGTGATATGGAAGCACTGATTTTGCATAAATTGTTCAGCATTATGCACTGGTTAATAACTGATCTATAGAAAACAGTTGGTGATTCTTTTATAGAAAAAAAAAATAAATAAAAATTAATGTTTATAACTTGGCAGTGTACAATACTTATATCTCGATTGAATTAAATAATCGCGCGACGTTCGACAACACAAAATAATGATCGGCGATGAGAAAGATTCTCAGAGTCTAAACGCAACCATAGAGTCTAGAGTCAGTGAAAGTAGTTTGCCGTGTGTTTCTTATTGGCAACGGGAAATCGCGACGGCTGAGAGTCTAAACGCAACCATAGAGTCTAGAGTCAGCGAAAGTAGTTTGCCGTGTGTTTCTTATTGGCAACGGGAAATCGCGACGGCTGACGTTCGCGTCTAGCGGCATGACGCTCAGTGTTGCCGAAAGTGGGCATTTATGCCAAAAAATGGGCATAAAAAATGTAAAATTTTGGACTTGGGCGGATTTTGGGCATTTTTTCGTTTCCGGAACATTTAAATTTTTTTATATATTTGTTTACCCTACACAAATATGTTGTGAGAAATTTTATTGTCCCAAGAATTTGTAAAACTGCGAAATAATTGCTCCAAGACCACCGATATATTTCGACTAGCTGATTCGATTTAGACCTGTTTTTCCGCCTGTCCATTATAATTTGTATGGATTAATCGCCATTTGTATGTGGATCAGGTTCTATCCAAAGACGACTCTTATATGTTCAAATGGATCTAAAACTTTACTTTTGTCGTTAATTCTGGTCGCTCTCGAGATCACATTTATGACCCGAACAAGACTAAACTTTACACGGGAAAAAATCATGGATGTTTATGTTTGATTCTAATCGCTCTATAGACCATATGTATGATCTAAAAACCATGTAATTTAACCGGAAAGAGGATATGGGCATCGAAGATCATGTCATTCTATGGTGGACATGTTTTTTCCACGAACATATGAAATAAAATAAATAATTTGTACTTTGAAATCATTTCAACTATCTTGACGTATGTAGTCGGATATACCAAAATGTTCATATGTGGACAAACGTGACTGAAAATGTATATTTAGTGTTTGTGTGTAGGGTATTGTATGGTCAGCCACGTCTGAATATTCTGCTCCGCTTCCTGGTATTATTTTAGGTCATTCAGTCGGTTTTCGACATATATATACCCTGAATCTAGGTTTTGAAATTACTCTATAGCCAAGGTGGAACTTTTTTATTATATTGTGACCGATAATTGCACCAAAATTTATATTAAGTATAAGTATTAAGGTCTTTCATGTTTAGACCACACATTATTTACATTTGCTTTATATAAGGTACATGTTTTTATCAAAAGGTTATGCCATAGAGGCCACATATTCGGATTAAATGCAAATTTGGTGAAATATTACTATGTACAAACAATGCATCAAATCAATATTTACAACCTTTTAAAATGTTGACCTGAAGTAATGACCCGTGGGTTCCCATCTTCGAACTTGATTTAGGTTTGGTAAAAGTAGGTAGAAAGTTTGAATCAGACATTCCGTTCATCTGATATAGAATGAAAAAAATTTCGACGCAGAAGGTTTCTCCATCTCCGAACTTGATTTAAATTTGGAAGAAATGTGATGATGTGCTAAGTTTGGATGAGATCGGTTACTTCTTTCGAAAGACATCGTGCGCACCGGATGACTGGACAGACAAACGGTCATTTGTAAATGGAAAAAAATTAGAACAAAAAGGACCCTTGCTTTAAATATTTAACGTCAGTGTATACTTTTTGAATTTTTGGGCATAAATTGTTGATTTTGGGCACTTTTTGGGGAAATTTTGGGCGGAAATAAAATTTTCAAACGGCAACACTGATGACGCTAGTATAGATTTTATTCATTTTTGCTCAGCGTCATACTCAGAATTTCTCTCTTGCTCTCAATTGAGTTGCCATATTTTAGGTAAAAATGAACAGTGCTACCAAATTTCAATGAGCATTTATATCAAAAAATATGGCAGTGCTGTTAAAAAAACAAATATTTTTAAGGGTTGTGGACGTTTTTTAACGAATTAATAATAAAATGGAAGAAAAATATTTTTTTCAATAATATTATCCAAGTTCCTTGACATTATTGTTTATTAAATAATAAATTGATTTTGGTTTGCACAACGTAAAATTTTCTGTCAAAAAATGAAAACAAATAATTGACATTTTGTACCGCTAACGCTAACTCTTTTTTTTTGGTTTTCACGCCGGCGAAAAAGTATGACGCTGACTCATGACTCTCTGGTTGCATTTAGACTCTCAAGCAAATGTTTTTTATTCATGCAAGGTATTTCTGATATTAATATTTTTCATGGTGACCCTATACTTTGACAGTTACCCAGCAAACCAAATGTTGGATTACAAAAGTTCGGGTAATATGCCTATATTATTTTATTAGAGAAATACCATGGCATAATTATACAAGATAGTCTCATGCAGTCATGTTCATAAATTTGCTTTTGACAACATTCAGCTTTCAAAATTTAAACAAAAATAACTTTCTTCGAAATGTACGCAAACCTTGTGTCCAGTGGCAAAAATTTTTGAATCATTCATGTTTATTAATATTTTTAAGTTTCCTGCTTATAAAACCTATAAATATAAATTGCAACATTCTTAGTTAAATCTTGAGAACAATGTGGGGCTTTAGAAAATATATATATTTTTTTAATTTGTTGAAAATTTGCCAGTCGCCATGGGTAACATTTTATGGAATTTATGTTTCATTCTATTTGGTATTGATATATGAATTCCATATTAAGAAGTGTTGCTATTATCAATTTCTCAAATGAGACTACCTTGTATAGTTATGCCCATGGCACAATGAGTAGGTAGTCCACTTAGAGCATCTGATGTCTTGATTAACTGTCAAAGTGCATAATTTCTACTTGAATTCGATGTGCAATGTTGCCAATCATGTGAAAAATTAGCTCTGTCTGTTTACTCGATATTTGGTAGCAATTGTAATGTTGTCTGTTTACCCAAAAATCCAGTAAAAGAGAGCCATGTGAGAGAGCAAGTTTGACAGTTGAACAACAACAAACTTACTGGAGTTTACTGAAAGAAATTTTTTTATCGTTCATTCCCACGCCTCACTTTCCCACCCCTGCCGACCGAGGGCGCGACCTCCCCTTTCGTAGGGATCGCGTACACACCATAATCCGCATTATGATGGAATATGAGAAGGGATAGAAAACCAGCTACAGAAATCGACTTCAACAGCCAGTTTGTTATTAAGTTGTATTGTTCATTTAAAAATGTAATGATATTAGATTTTATTAGTTCTATATTCATGCAAAAGTCTACGTTAGAATACACAGAATTGAAATCAATACACATTTTACTAAGTGGATCTCCCATAGAATAATTTGTGCGATGAAAATCTACGTATAATGGTTGATAATATCTACTTAATCGAAAAGGAACATTTATTCTAATGGATGGAATTAGGAAGTCTGGGGGTATATTACCGTTTAGTATTTTAATTACCATCATAGTGTTCAACATAATACGTCTACTTTTTAATGTAGGCAATCGAATTAATTTTAACCTGCTAGTGTAAGAAGGCAACACAAAGTCACTATTCCAATGTAAAGCTCTCAGTGCAAAAATTAGAAATTGTTTCGGCACTGACTCAATTTTTTCGGAATATATTGTATATTGGGGATCCCATACAACAGAGCCATATTCTAATATGGGTAGCACAAGAGATGTAAAAAGTTCATGGTTAACCCTGTCAAAAGCTTTACTGAAGTCAGTGTAAATTGTATCTGTTTGATTACGCCGAATAAAACCTTTTATGACGGTTGAGGAAAATTGAATAAGATTGGTAATGGTTGAGAGGCCACTACGAAAACCATGTTGATATGGACTTAAGATTGGCTGAACTTTATGAGAAATTACATCAGTAATCAGTTTTTCGAATAATTTTGGTATTGCACTTAATTTAGCAATTCCTCTATAATTCGAGACATTAGTTAAGCTACCCGATTTGTGTAAAGGAACTATACAGGATATCTTCCAGAAGGTAGGAAAATGACTATACTTCAGGGAATAATTAAACAACAGCGTTAATGGGATAGCTAATGTATCTGAACAGTACTTTAGAATTATGCTAGGAATGCCATCCGGACCTGAACTTTTAATTGATCTTCAATTACGTAGATTTTTAGAAACATATTGACTTTGTAAAAAAGGCATAGATATGTGTCTTTATTTGGACAGGGTGAATATGAATATGTTGTAGCAAAAAAATTTGCAAAGCACTCTGAAATTTCAGAGTTTTTCTCAAATGTCTGATTATTGAATTTCAAAATGGTGGGTATTGACGTAGATTTTCTTTATATATTAACAAAGTCATAAAAAGATTTAGGATTGGATTTGAAATTATGTTTAATCTTGTTTAAATAAAGATTGTAAAGTTTTCGAGACTCTGTCGTATATTTAGACCTTCCGACAGCATAATTAGCATAATCTATAGAGGAGACAAATTTTTATATTTTTTAAAAAGTTTATTTTTATAATTTTTAATACTTGAAAACCCAGATGTAACCCACGGATATCGTTCCGGGCTTCTAACTCTAACAATGGGAACACATTCTAGAATAAATTTATTTAGGATATCATAAAATTTATATACTGATAATTCTAGATCACTATGACTCTTACAAATAAATAATGAGCTCCAATTTACGGTTGAGATAAGTGCGTTTAGCTTTCGGAAGTCAGTTTTATTATAATTAGGAAAAGATTAAAATGACATTGAAGAATTTTTGGTAGCTAAATTATTATGCATCATAGATATGCATATTGTAGGATGGTAGTTATCTTCGGGAGTACATACTGGAGGTATTTTAATTATTTCAAAATATTGTGTATAATTCGCAAATGCTAGATCTAGAATTCGATCATAACAATTTGATACGCTATTAATTTGATAAAGATTTATGTCGCTAAATCGATTTACAATTTCAAGGGTATATTGGTTTACATTTGCATCAGATGTTAAGGGCGTTAGAGCCTCAGAATCTGACAATGAAAGCCACTTTACGGACGGCAGATTAAAATCGCCGAGAACTAATATTTTGTCAGAGTCATTCATTTGGTAGTGATTGAATGTATTGCTAACAGATGCTGATTATAAATATCAAGTTGCGATGAGGGAGGAATGTATGAGCAAGTCACATATAATTTAAAAATTTATAATTCAATGGATATGCACCTTTTTCAACAACTTTGTCTTTTCTAAATATTTGATATCTAGAACACAATTTCACTATTTTACACGGATGCTTTTAACCAACTTTCAGAAAATACTATAACATCATAATTAAAACCAAGGCTATCAGAGAATAATCGAGTTAATTTTGTGTTTAACCCTCTTACATTCTGATAGCTAAATTTTCAGATTTTTCCAGAAATTCCTTTGCAAATGCATTAGCAGGCCAAAATTCTCTTGAAATTAGTCGATGAAACATACTTTCTTGTACTACGACCTTAAAAGATGATCTACTTTCTGAGAAAGAAGACCGGAGCTTATAACAACGTAGAAAGAAATTTCCATCGATTTTTGATTTTATATAATAATTTATATCCTCAGCCGAGGTATCTGGTGCAAACCTTGATACACATACCATTTTCATGGTTTTTTTACCAGGTTGGAGGGAATTGCTAGTGACAGCTACGGAAGACGCATTAGATGATTGAACTGATGATTCCCGATTTCCGTGAGTAGGTTTTGAAGTCTTTTCCAGACTAGCACTACTTATACTCACAGATTTTGGATTAATCACTTCATTTACATCCTTAACGATTTCCGAGGACGAATGTGACGCAACACTAGCATATGTCTGGACACAATCAGTTTCCGTTGTATCTGTGATATTGACGGAAGGTGATTGTGGCACTGTATTCCCAACATAAACTGTGGGTTTGCGACTAGGCACGACTTTATTGGGAGCCTTTTTCGCAGACCTTTTACGTTTCTGCCCAGACACAGACGGCGATGATACAAATTCATCCAGCTCTTGGTACTTTTTGAACAAATTGGAAAAATTCTCAAAACGTTTTGATAACGATGTAAATTCCTTTTTCATCGAACCAAGCTCCGACTGCGATTCTTTTACAAAGTTGTAAAAGTCGGCTGAGAGTTTTCGACAATGAACACAGCACCAGCGGACACCAACATTATCCCTAATTGTGTCCACTACTTTTGCATTAATTCGAGCACATTTAACGTGCCATTGATTAGGGCAAAACCAGCAAGTGACACACAACTCATCATCTACAGAAATATTACATAATTCATAAGGACAAACCATTTTCAAAAATTATTATTATTATTGATTTTTTTATATAATTTATGAATTTTCTGGAATTTCTATCCCTTGAATTTTTTATGAAACACAAAATTTGGCAACTCTGTTTTGAGATGTCAAACTAACAGAACAAAATAAAAGAAATGTTACAACAACAATAAGTGTGTCTGGTTACTTTTCCAGTAACATTTATTCAGTAAGTTCTAGTTCAGAGAGTAAGCAATTTTTACTCTCTTTTGCGATAATACTGAAAAAGTAAACAGACAACATTAAGTAAGATTTAGCAAATAAACAGCTGATTCAAAAAAACATTTCATTTGCGCCAAAATAAATAACAAACAGAGGACGAACACAATTATTTGTATTGTATTTAATATTAAAAATAAAATGAATAATAAAAGAAAACTTGATTTGGTATGTTCCCAGGGAACATTTAAGCTTCCTGCATCAATACATTGTCCTCTATCTGGAACTTGCCTAAAAATATATAAGGAATTAGTCTCTAATTTAATGAAACTTTGCATTACTTACGAATTTTCTTAATTTTTCTGTAATTTTTATACAACTTAACATGAAATTGAAAACAGCTGATCCAAAAACGCAGAGTTTGCAAAATCTTACTGCATAAATTTTTTTCAGTAAACTCCAGTAAGTTTGTTGTTGTTGAACTGTCAAACTTGCTCTCTCACTTAACTCTCTTTTACTGGATTTTTGTGTAAACAGACAACATTTAGTAACAATTGTTACCAAATATCGAGTAAACAGACAGAGCTAATATAAGCTAATGTAACAAAGAAAAAAATTGGGAATGGAAACAAAATGCCAATTAGAATTAAAAAGATTAATTAATATTAGCAAAAATATGTTAAATTTCACAATTCCAATTAGATCAAAATGCACAAAAATTATTTCACAAAACTTTTAAACACTGTTACCACAAAAACACTGATTATATTGTTAGAAATTAAATATTTTTTAAACGAGCACAGAGCACCACAAAATTAGTGAGCATTCACGACAGGGTTGCTAACAATTCTCTTTTATGCAGTAAGATTTTGCAAACTAAGCCATTTTTGGATCAGCTGTTTTATGACCAAACACAAAAATTATTCAAAAGATTTTTTAAATTTGTAAAGTTCAATTTGAAGTTAAGTTGTATAAAAATTACAGAAAATAAAAGAAATTTCGTAAGTAATAAAAAAAAAAAAACATTCATTAAATTAGAAACTAACAGCCTGTTTTTGTAAAATTCGAAACGAAACAATACGAACGATTTACTACCAAACCTTTATTTATGTATAAAAATGTTTCTTGATTCAAAACTAAAACAAATGAAATATTTTTCAAAACCAAGGAGTTTTACAAAAACAGGCTGTAATTCCTTATATATATTTTTAGGCAAGTTCCAGATAGAGGGCAATGTATTGATGCAGGAAGCTTAAATGTTCCCGGAGAACATACCAAATCAATTTTTCTTTTATTATTCATTTTATTTTTAATATTAAATGCAATACAAATAATTGTGTTCGTCCTTTATTTGTTGTTTATTTTGGCGCAAATCAAATGTTTTCTTGAATCAGCAGTTTATTTGCTAAATCTTACTAAATGTTGTCTGTTTACTTTTCTCAGTAAAAGAACAAAAGAGACTAAAAACCGCTTACTCTCTGAACTAGAACTTACTGATTAAATGTTACTGGAAAAGTAACCAGACACAACTATTATAACGCAAATCTAGTAAATATGCCAAAATAAGATGGCAATACTTCAAAATCAACAACATCAAAATTGCTAGGACAAATTTTACGAGTAAAAAGTTTACAAAGAGAACGCCATTTTGTTTTGTGTTCTCTTAAATTAGTTTCAATGTTTTACCAGTTTTTCTTAAATTTGTTTCAATGTTTTACCAGTTTTGTGAGTTCGGGAACGGTTTTCGAGTAAAAAGTTGCAAAACTCATTGGCATATTTTCAAAAAATTAAACAAAATATATTTTCTAAAACTGAACATTGCTCTCAAGATTTAATCATGATTGTTACAACCATGGCATAATTACAGAAGGTAGTCACATTTAAGAAATTAATAATGGCAATCCTTTTTAAATCGGAACTCATTTGTCAATTTCAAATTGTTTGAAAAAAAAAATTCCATAAAATTTTATGCATTTCGATTTGCATTTTTTTTTAATTAAACATTTTTATTTCCTAAATATTTTAAGTACCCTATTGTGAACAATTCGATTCATAATTGCATATAAATATACATCCGGACTTACAGTCAATATAATGCAACATAATAAATATATACATTTTGTATATTTTTGTGTATTTTTATGTTTTAGAGGCAGTGAACTTCAAAATATTAATAAGCATAAATGATTTAGCAATTTTTGCACATTAATACAAATTTTAAAGCTGAATGTTGTCAAAAGCAAATTTATGAAAAAATTGGAGACATTTGGTCTGTTCCCGTACTGCAAGAATCCACTACTTTTTACTACGATAATGAATTTTCCTTTATGATATCGAAAAAAATAGTAAAATCGAGTAAATTCTTGCAGTACGGGAATAGACCAATTATTTTCTTCTTTTGTATTTAATACGAAGACAGCCGATTTTACAGCGTGGCCTTTAGTGAAAAATTTAAAACAGCTGGTAGACTATTGACAAAAATATAAATTTATTGGTGACGATGATTTGTATCGCTATCAAGGACTATCTATAATATAAGATAATGTATTTGTCAACTTTGCTGTCTAAATACATTATAAACTTTTTGAGAGGTGCTCTAGAGTCTAGACGTGCTAGCATACTATTACGTTCTTGGCTTTTACTTAATCCCGTGTAGACGTTGTTTTATTTCCCAATACAGTTCGTACCAAATAAAACGCGGGTTCTTTCTGATTACGAGTATTACAATGATTTTATTGACACAACTTTACTTTGCACTTTACTTTACAGCTTTACGTTACTTGACGGTTTCAATTCGCGATCTGATTCACAACTGACTAACTGCCTTGCCATTTCCCCTATTTATATGAGCCTTGCCTGTCTCTACAGAAGTTTCTAGACGATCTGGTAACACCTAGATTACGAACAATCTACCAATGCAACAAACACATACAAACTTACATTGAGTGAACAATAACAACAACACATATACAGGCGAGGGAGTAACAAAGAAATAGGAATTAAGCGATCATCAATGATGACGTTTAACAAGAATTGTACGTCAATAACAAAATAGAAAATGAAAGAGGAAATGGAAGGATGTAGAAAAATCTATACAGTAGTTGTTGTTGTGAAGTTATTCGAATAAACTGCGTAGTAGAAATTTACGTTACAATTCAAATTCTTAAATTAACGGAATTCATCTAATAAACTTAAATCTAAAGTTATATTCGTAACATTGCCCCCCGCTTAAGCCTGTTCGTCCCGAATAGGCACAGTTCCCGTTCCGTAGGGGGTCAGCCGCTCCAAATGTACAACTTTCATCCTCGACCTGGGAATGTCGCTCCTCTGGATGCGATAAACGACGTCATTTATTTTCGTGACAATCTTGTAGGGTCCTTCCCAGTGCGTTTGCAATTTGGGGCATAGTCCTTTTTTTCGTTGTGGATTGAACAATAGTACCAGTTGCCCTTCTTAAAACCCATCGGTATTTGCCGCTCGATCGTACCTTGCCTTCATGCGGTTGCTAACCATTTTTATTCGATGGCGAGCTGTATCGTGGACTTTACTAAAAGAGTTTTGACTGTCTTCATCTTGGTTCACATCGTCGTTTGGGGTAGCACCGAATATCAAATCGCCAGGTAGCTTTAATTCATTTCCGAAGAGAACTTTGGCTGGGGTCCGGGATGTGGAATCATTAATGGCCGATCTATAAGCCAGTAAAAACTTTGGAATATGCTCATCCCAATCTCGTTGGCCACTGTCCACCACTTTCCGTAGAAGTTCTTCCAGGGTGCGATTGAATCTTTCCACCATACCATCTGATTGTGGATGTAGGGGCGTCGGTCTGGTTTTCTTGATTCCGTAGGAGTCACACATTTCCTTGAATATCGCCGATTCAAAATTCCTACCTTGATCGGAGTGAACCTCAGATGGAACACCATAGCGACAAATCCAATTTTTGCTGAACACATCCACAATTGTCCTGGCTTCTTGATTTGAGATAGCATAAACCTCTGGCCATTTATTGGGAACCTCCAGCTACATCCATTGCGATTCTTTCAAAAGGGGCTCCTGAATTATACTGCTGCATGTAGCCTCGACTCTTCCGTGTTGGACCTTTAGCTCTTATGCACCTTTCACAATTGGCAATCCAGTCGGCAATGGATTTTTGACAGCTGACCCAGTAGAATCTCTGCTTTACCTTTTCAGCGGTTTTTGCTATGCCAAGATGTCCTCCACTTGGCCCATCGTGAAACTCCGACAAGACATCTCTTATTTTGGAGTCTGGGACGACGATCAACTTCCGGTGGGATTTACCGTCCTCACTTTCCCATTTGCGATATAAGCACCCATCTATTATAAGTAGACTGTCCCAGTGGGCCCAATAGCATTTTAAAAGAGGGCTTTCGCAGGTAATTTCTTTGCGACTAGTTCGCTTGCCCGTTTCTATGGCCGAAATTATTTTGCCCAGAATGGGATCTATGCATTGTTCCGTCGACCAATCTTCACCAGACTCAAACTGCAATAGTCGGACATCAACGATATTCTCTTTATTCTCAGCCTTTGAGCAATGCCTGCATTCTACCTTGCATGGCCGACGAGACAGGGCATCAGCATTACCGTGTTTTCTGCCTTTTCTGTGCTCGATTCTGAAGTCATAACTCTGGAGCCTCTCGATCCAACGGGCTAGTTGACCTTCCGGATTCTTAAACTGCAGCAGCCATTGGAGAGCAGCGTGGTCGGTCCTCAGTAGGAAATGCTGGCCATATAGGTATTTGTGGTAGTGTTTAACGCTCTCAAGGACAGCAAGCGGCTCTCTCCTCGTCACACAGTAATTCCTCTCAGGCTTCGACAATGTCCGGCTGTAGTACCCGATGACTTTTTCCTGTCCGTCGATTTCCTGGGAAAGGACGCCACCGATGCCGCACGCACTTGCGTCTGTGTCCAGAGCAAACTTGCCGCCAGGTGTAGGGTATGCCAAAATGGGGGCTCTGCATAGCATGTCTTTGAGCTTTCTGAATGCCTCTTCTTGGTCGTTGCCCCACTGAAACCTCTGGCCTTTTTGCGTCAAGCGGTGTAGAAAGGCGGCGATGCGGGCAAAATTTGGGACAAATCGGCGGTAGTAGGTGCAGAGACCCAGAAATCTTCGCAGCGCATGGAGATTTCGGGGCTGCGGCCAATCTCTGACGGCTTGAATTTTCTCCTTATCCGTCGATATGCCCTCCGGCGTCACGTGGTGCCCCAGGAACTTCACCTCTCGTTGGAAGAGACTGCACTTCTTTGGGTTTAACTTGAGGCCTGAAGACGTAAGCTGCTGTAGAACATCCTTTAAGTTCTTGATGTGTTCGTCGAAGTTGCGTCCCATGACTATGATGTCATCCAGGTATATGAGGCCCGACTTCAACTGCAGCCCTTTTAACACACGCTCCATCAGCCTTTCAAATGTAGCCGGGGCGTTGCAGAGTCCGAATGGCATGGCATTGAACTGCCAGAGACCCCCATTAACGCCAAACGCTGTTTTCTCCTTATCTTTCTCGGCGATCTCTACTTGCCAGTACCCACTCTGCAGGTCGAGGGTGGAGAACCATGACGTCCCGGCTAATGTGTCCAATGTGTCGTCGATTCTTGGGAGCGGATAGCTGTCTTTCTTGGTGACATCATTCAACTTTCGGTAGTCCACACAAAATCGGGTGCTTAAGTCTTTCTTCTTGACCAAGACCACTGGGGAGCACCATGGACTTGACGATGGTTCTATTACACCACTCTTTTCCATTTCACTTATCAGCTTCTGGACATCGTCTCTTTTTGCCAGGGGAACACTTCTTGGAGGCTGTTTAATGGGCCTCATGGCGTCCTTGATCGAGTTAACGAGAGATTTGGGTTCGCAACATTCGGTCTCCAGTTGGCGAATCTTGTGGGTCTGGGGCTTAACAATTATTCTTGCCGTCTCTTGGGCAAGGGCAAACGACACGGTTTCGGCAAATGACGCTTTTGGTGACGCATATGTTGCACATTTAATCTCAGGGTCACGTATGCCATTCACAAAGGTTTCGATTTTCATACGATCCAGCAATGGGTGATTCTCTCCTGGATACGTCATTAGCACCAAACGTTCCACCTCAGCTGCAAAGTCTTGTAACGTCTCGATTGCCCTCTGTACTCTTCCCCTTAATTCCATAAGGTAGATGTTTCGTTTATGTTCGCCACCGTACTTACGTTCCAGTGCAGCAATAACATCTTCATAGTTGTTCCTAGAAGCGACAGGAATACTCTGTATAACATCAGCAGCACTGCCCTTCAATGCCAGAAGTAGTGCAACCGCTTTGTCGCTGTCGTTCTACGAATTTCTAGAAGCCACTGTCTCGAACTGTAACTTCAAAACATTGAATGACGTAGAGCCGTCGAATACAGGAGGTTTGATTTTTAGTGTGTTATCAGGAACTCGCACCGGACCACCTTTAATTTCCAGTTCCGACATTTTCTTCTCCAGATTCGTAACACTGTGGTCATCCACAGACAGAATCTTCTCGTCAACCGACTGCACTTTCTTATCCAACTCTTTAATTTGGACCTCCACGGTTTCCACTCTCCTTCCAATAACTTCTGTAATGTTCTCGAGTTTCTCGTTCATTATTCTCGAATTTTCATCTAACTTTCGGGAATTCTCTTCGAACATTCGTCTCGTGTTTTCTACCAACTTTCTGGAATTTTCCTCAAACATTTTAGCCAGCATGTCTCTGAAATCGTCAACCCTGGCAGTTACTGACGAGACTTCCCCACCGTTGGATTCGCACATTTCCGATAAATCCAATTCATCCTTACTGTCAAACTCATATGTATCGATGTTCATGCCACGGCGATCGAACTCATCCAACAGACGTTTTTGTAGTTCAGCCTTGTTGCCAGTAGAGGACAATTCCAATTTATTGAGCTACTTCTTCAAGTCTTCCACTCGTAGATCCTTAAACTTCATCGTAGATCCTATCGTAATCCCAATTCTGACACCAATTGTTACGTTCTTGGCTTTTACTTAATCCCGTGTAGACGTTGTTTTATTTCCCAATACAGTTCGTACCAAATAAAACGCGGGTTCTTTCTGATTGCGAGTATATATATGAGCCTTGCCTGTCGCTACAGAAGTTTATAGACGATCTGGTAACACCTAGATTACGAACAATCTACCAATGCAACAAACACATACAAACTTACATTGAGTGAACAATAACAACAACACATATACAGGCGAGGGAGTAACAAAGAAAGAGGAATTAAGCGATCATCAATGATGACGTTTAACAAGAATTGTACGTCAATAACAAAATAAAAAATGAAAGAGGAAATGGAAGGGTGTAGAAAAATCTATACAGTAGTTGTTGTTGTGAAGTTATTCGAATAAACTGCGTAGTAGAAATTTACGTTACAATTCAAATTCTTAAATTATCGAAATGCATCTAAATTAACTTAAATCTAAAGTTATATTCGTAACAATACTAATCTGTTGACTTCAAGAGTGACATCATTCGTCATCGGCTGAGGGAATGTACAGTTTTTTGAAGCGGCGATTGGTAAAATCACTGAAACCTTGCCAATTAGCTTTACCATGGTTCTGGAAACTTCGGCGTTCAGAGGTAATGAAATCTGGTCTAATTACGGCAATGAAGTCCATAAGTATACTTTAAAGTAGCTGTCTACCCACACGCTCTTTCAGTCAGTCGTTGTTTGACAGCCTATGAATGAACACATGCCAATGTAAAAAATTGTATTTTTTAGCTATAAAATTGCGATGGTCGTGTGCATTCTGTGAATATATTATTATAGAATTTTGTCCATTTTTGATATATATGGTCTGTTCCCGTACTACAATAATCTACTATTTTTTACTACGATAACATATGATTCCTTTATGATATAGAAGAAAATAGTAAAATCTAGTTGATTCTTGCAGTACGGGAACAGACCAATAGTATTGGTATTTAACAAAATGGAATATTTATATAACCCATAAGTTATTTTAATTTAGGTGTTTCCGGGAAAATATATGTAAGGTCCGTTTTTTTAAATTCCTTCAATTAAAATAGGGGTTGCGTATGGAGTGTAGACGAGTTCAGCGTTGTTTTTTTTATTATTTTTTTTTGTGTCTGTCTAGAACATCATACTAATTTTTTTCCTGCGACTCTCGGATTTATGGCAATTTTTTGAAAAATGCCACTTTGGTGTAGGAAGCTTTTTTAAGGTTTTGTTCAAATAAAATTAAAAATTTGTGAATTTTGTTGATATAATTGATCAAATATGACTTGGAATAGATCACAGCATAGCAGATAGGAAAAAAACAAGTTTAAAATGTCCGTCCTTAAGTTTTGTCGTCCAATTTAACTCTGCTTTAAAAAGGAGACCACGTCCTTAATCCAAACAGAAGTGAATCTTATAAAGGAACAAATCGGGCATTATTCTAAATACAAAAATAGACGACCCGGACATAGAGGTGGAGCACATCTCCCATTTAACAATGATCGACGGCAAGGTATTTAGTGCTATATCGGAATCATCTACCCAATCATGTGGAATTTGCGGTGCAACACCAAAAGTAATGAATGATTGCAACAAAATTTCGTCATTAATGCAAGAATTCGATGTTTAGAATGTATATAGCACATTTCATACCGACTGGTTTTAAAAAAGTGGAAAATTAATAGCTCCGATCGGCCACTTTTCGAAGAAAGGAAGGCACGTATCATTAAAGATTTGAAGGAAGAAATGCACATTATTGTTGACACACCTAAGTGAGTATCCGGAACAACAAACGATGGCAACACTGCTATGCGTTTTTTAGGCAACCTACTTGGCATCTGGTTTTGATGAAAAATTAATTACAAATTTTAGTATTATCCTTTCAACCATGGCCTGTGGATATGCTATTAACGCAGAGTCATTTAAAGAACTTAATGAGGAAACATTTATTTTTTTCGTGGAATTGTATCCTTGGTTCTATATGCCTTCAAGCATACACAAAATAATAGTGCATGGAGCTGATATAATTAAATGTGCAGCTTTGTCCATAGGAATGTTATCTGAAGAAGCCATGGAATCCAGAAATAAGGACTTTCGGAACTACAGGAAACTGTACACCAGAACAATGACTCGTGAGGAAACAGTGAGGGATCTTTTCAATAGGTTACTATTTACTTCTGATCCAAAAATATCTAGTTTGTCTCGTAGCATCGAGTCTCTTAACCATCGATATGGTTAACCACTATCTGAAGAAGTCCTTAAACTACTGGAGGATCCAATGCTACCAACTAATTCAGATCAATAATCACATTCTGAATGTGATTAGTATTTAATAAGTAATGCCTAATTTTATAAAATATATATAGTTTAATGTTTTAGATATATAATATTAACGATAATATTAATAAGGTACATATAATAACAATAGTGTTTGCCCATAACCCACTTTTTACCCTCCAAATGTTTCAGGACTTTTAAAAGAAACTAACATTTTAGGAGTGCTATTAGCTATAACGACAAATTTTTAAAAAGCTTCACAACAAACCTTGGACAACAAAGAAGAGCAAGCAAATGCAAGAATAAAATTAGTATCACTCATTGGCGATCACTTAAAAAGGAGAAAACTGAATATAAGAGAAAAATTTATAATTGACACAGTGGGACAAACAAGAACTTTTTTGAAAAATAACAAGGACATATTTATATTAAATTCAGATAAAGGGGGAAAGAC
The DNA here is from genome assembly GCF_032173495.1 of Musca vetustissima. NCBI lineage: Eukaryota > Metazoa > Arthropoda > Insecta > Diptera > Muscidae > Musca > Musca vetustissima. The sequence continues at coordinate 53,290 of NW_026879958.1, forward strand.
AGTTAATGACGAATACTTCACTCGGTCCAAGGATCTACGGCCTACCAAAGATTCACAAAGACGGAATACCACTACGACCGATATTCTCATCCATAAATTCACCTACCTTCGGACTGTCCAAATACATAGTAGATATTTTAAAACATTTGACGAAGGACTCAACATACAATACAAAAGATGCAGTAGATTTTAAATCAAAAATTATTGATGTGAATATAGAAGAAGACGAAACCTTAATATCATTTGATGTAGTGTCGTTGTTTCCCAGCGTTCCAATAAACTTAGCAATTAAGACGATCGCCGAAAAATGGAATATACTGAAGAACTATACCAGGATGCCGAAAGATTTATTTATTGAAATACTGACTCTTTGTATAAAAGACTCCACATATTTTATATTTCAATACAAGGTGTACGAACAACGCAAAGGACTTCCAATGGGTTCACCAGCATCACCGATCATAGCTGACGTAAAACCAAGGTTATTAACGAAGTACGTGGACGATATTTTTTGTATAGTAAAGAAAAAGGAAGTCGAAAACACACTAAAGATTTTGAATTCATTCGACAACAAAATACAATTTACGCACGAAGTAGAGAAAACTAGCAAGCTCCCATATCTAGATGCAATAATAATAAGACAGGACAATAACCTTAAACTAGATTGGTACCAACAACCAACAGCATCTGGACGACTGATAAATGTTCATTCAAATCATCCCCGTAGAGTGAAAATAAACACGGCAACGAATTTTATACATAGAGTGAATTTTATACATAGAGTGATCAGTTGATTCTTGCAGTACGGGAACAGACCAATAGTATTGGTATTTAACAAAATGGAATATTTATATAACCCATAAGTTATTTTAATTTAGGTGTTTCCGGGAAAATATATGTAAGGTCCGTTTTTTTAAATTCCTTCAATTAAAATAGGGGTTGCGTATGGAGTGTAGACGAGTTCAGCGTTGTTTTTTTTATTATTTTTTTTTGTGTCTGTCTAGAACATCATACTAATTTTTTTCCTGCGACTCTCGGATTTATGGCAATTTTTTGAAAAATGCCACTTTGGTGTAGGAAGCTTTTTTAAGGTTTTGTTCAAATAAAATTAAAAATTTGTGAATTTTGTTGATATAATTGATCAAATATGACTTGGAATAGATCACAGCATAGCAGATAGGAAAAAAAAACAAGTTTAAAATGTCCGTCCTTAAGTATTGTCGTCCAATTTAACTCTGCTTTAAAAAGGAGACCACGTCCTTAATCCAAACAGAAGTGAATCTTATAAAGGAACAAATCGGGCATTATTCTAAATACAAAAATAGACGACCCGGACATAGAGGTGGAGCACATCTCCCATTTAACAATGATCGACGGCAAGGTATTTAGTGCTATATCGGAATCATCTACCCAATCATGTGGAATTTGCGGTGCAACACCAAAAGTAATGAATGATTGCAACAAAATTTCGTCATTAATGCAAGAATTCGATGTTTAGAATGTATATAGCACATTTCATACCGACTGGTTTTAAAAAAGTGGAAAATTAATAGCTCCGATCGGCCACTTTTCGAAGAAAGGAAGGCACGTATCATTAAAGATTTGAAGGAAGAAATGCACATTATTGTTGACACACCTAAGTGAGTATCCGGAACAACAAACGATGGCAACACTGCTATGCGTTTTTTAGGCAACCTACTTGGCATCTGGTTTTGATGAAAAATTAATTACAAATTTTAGTATTATCCTTTCAACCATGGCCTGTGGATATGCTATTAACGCAGAGTCATTTAAAGAACTTAATGAGGAAACATTTATTTTTTTCGTGGAATTGTATCCTTGGTTCTATATGCCTTCAAGCATACACAAAATAATAGTGCATGGAGCTGATATAATTAAATGTGCAGCTTTGTCCATAGGAATGTTATCTGAAGAAGCCATGGAATCCAGAAATAAGGACTTTCGGAACTACAGGAAACTGTACACCAGAAAAATGACTCGTGAGGAAACAGTGAGGGATCTTTTCAATAGGTTACTATTTTCTTCTGATCCAAAAATATCTAGTTTGTCTCGTAGCATCGAGTCTCTTAACCATCGATATGGTTAACCACTATCTGAAGAAGTCCTTAAACTACTGGAGGATCCAATGCTACCAACTAATTCAGATCAATAATCACATTCTGAATGTGATTAGTATTTAATAAGTAATGCCTAATTTTATAAAATATATATAGTTTAATGTTTTAGATATATAATATTAACGATAATAAAGGTACATGTAATAACAATAGTGTTTGCCCATAACCCACTTTTTACCCTCCAAATGTTTCAGGACTTTTAAAAGAAACTAACATTTTAGGAGTGCTATTAGCTATAACGACAAATTTTTAAAAAGCTTCACAACAAACCTTGGACAACAAAGAAGAGCAAGAAAATGCAAGAATAAAATTAGTATCACTCATTGGCGATCACTTAAAACGGAGAAAACTGAATATAAGAGAAAAATTTATAATTGACACAGTGGGACAAACAAGAACTTTTTTGAAAAATAACAAGGACATATTTATATTAAATTCAGATAAAGGGGGAAAGACAGTTAATGACGAATACTTCACTCGCTCCAAGGATCTACGGCCTACCAAAGATTCACAAAGACGGAATACCACTACGACCGAACTGTCCAAATACCTACCTGCGGACTGTCCAAATATATAGTAGATATTTTAAAACATTTGACGAAGGACTCAACATACAATACAAAAGATGCAGTAGATTTTAAATCAAAAATTATTGATGTGAATATAGAAGAAGACGAAACCTTAATATCATTTGATGTAGTGTCGTTGTTTCCCAGCGTTCCAATAAACTTAGCAATTAAGACGATCGCCGAAAAATGGAATATACTGAAGAACTATACCAGGATGCCGAAAGATTTATTTATTGAAATACTGACTCTTTGTATAAAAGACTCCACATATTTTATATTTCAATACAAGGTGTACGAACAACGCAAAGGACTTCCAATGGGTTCACCAGCATCACCGATCATAGCTGACGTAAAACCAAGGTTATTAACGAAGTACGTGGACGATATTTTTTGTATAGTAAAGAAAAAGGAAGTCGAAATCACACTAAAGATTTTGAATTCATTCGACAACAAAATGCAATTTACGCACGAAGTAGAGAAAACTAGCAAGCTCCCATATCTAGATGCAATAATAATAAGACAGGACAATAACCTTAAACTAGATTGGTACCAACAACCAACAGCATCTGGACGACTGATAAATGTTCATTCAAATCATCCCCGTAGAGTGAAAATAAACACGGCAACGAATTTTATACATAGAGTGTTCAACATAAGTGACCAACAATTCCATCATAACAACGAAATAAAAATACGACGCATATTAAAAAAGAACAATTTTCTACAAAAAACAATCGACGACCTGTTAAAATATGCTAAGCAGAATAATAACGTGCGAATTAGAGAGGAAAATGAAAAATGTTATAAATCTTTGACATACATTCCTGGATTTTCGGAGAGATTTGGGAGATCTAACTTTTACAATAAGGACAAATACCAATTAGCTTTAAAAACCACCAACAATGTCAAAAATATGTTCAGCAAAACAAAAACGATGACTAAAAAAGAAGATAAGTGCAATGTAGTTTATAGGATAGCATGTAACGGTGACGAATCTGATATATGCCAAAAGGTATATATTGGCACAACAAAAACTAAATTAAAAACTCGACTTTCCGGACTTAAATCCGATCAAAAATCTGACAAGCCACTAGAACAATAGACAGCGCTAGCAGCTCATTTTGCACGTTAACGGGCCACAAACCAAACTTCAAAGATATCGACATTGTAGTACAAGAAAATAATTACAGAAGACGATTCACATTAGAAATGTTACACATCATTAATGTACCGACGGAAAAAAGAATTAACTACAAAACTGATACGGACCACTGTACATATCTATAGGAATTTAGTGCATAAACACAGACAAAAGAAAACTTAGTTTGACTTTGACGTTTAATTTAAGTAGACCCTTTTCCTTTACAAATTAAAAAAAACTTGTACGTTTTTTGTGTTTTTATAATTTTCGTGTTTCAATATGTAACCAATTGTTTATTTTGTAACAGATTCCTGATGATGATTGTCGATGACAATCGAAATATTGGAAGAATAACAACTAAATAAAACATAAACAAAAGTTTTTCATTGAACCTTAGCCGAAACATCATCAAAAACATTAACAATTTGTCAGGTCAACTATAAATATCAACAGCAGAATTTCAGAATATTTCGGAATTTTGTTTTATGATTCAAAATGCGTTTGGGATGGCGCAATGTTTTGCATGTTTTAATACTTTTAAGAACAACAGGGCATTTGCTGTTTTTATTCTTTTTTTCAATAATAAAATATTTGATAAAATTATTATTATCTCTGTATATGCTACTTTATAAACATTATTTTATATTCGCGACATATATAATTTTCAATCTATATAAAACAATTTTTAATAATGCTTTTAATGTATATATAAACAAATATTAAATTTAAACATAACCTTTTTCGACCACAAAAATTTACACACAATTTTAATTTTGCAAAAACAACAAAAACAATATCCCAAATATTCCGCCATCACTACGTTCTAAAATATAATTTCATAAGTAGTGTTAAGAAACTGGAAATGGGGGACAACACTTCAATTTTAAGATAATGAACCCAAACACAAGTCCCAGATTGTTCGAGATTGGATGCTTTATAAAAGCGATTGAAATACCTCCTCAGTCCCCGGATTTTAATCCTATAGAGAATTTATGGAGTATTTTGAAGAAAAATATTAGAAGCCATAACATCTCTACCATACCACGTCAGAAAAATGATTTAATGGGGGAAAATTCAGACATTTTACACGGAAAACTTGTTCAAATCTCTGCCGACAATATTGAAAGCTGTAAAATATAACAGTAAGTATTAACCATCCAAAAATACATTTGTATCTTGGATACTTTTCCCTGTGAGGTTGCAATTGTTTTTGTTTAACAATCATTATTTTTTATATAGAATTTTATCTTTATTTATAAAAAATAATAAAATTTAATTCATTGATTAACACACACTTATGTATGCCATGACACTTATAGTATTTTTACTATAAAAAACAAAGTGGACACTTTTGCCTGTGACTTACTGTAGGTTTGTACTGTACAGAATGATTTAACCAGAACGATCCTTTCACAACACGTATCGGTTTCTTGGATTCGCAGCGGGAAATATATTCATCCAATTCATAAAATCTACGATTTCTCTGATTTTGTTTCGATAAACGGCAAAAATACGCATTTTCTAGTCGTTGTACAGCAACATGTGGTGTCAGCTGTAGAGGAGACTGTTGGGTTGTCCGGGGTTTTTTCCATCCCGGCGCGGACGAGAAGTGTTCTGAGCAGGCATCCCGAGATATAATGCCCCTCCCATGTAGAAATACTACAGAAACATGTAGAGGTTGAGATGGGCGGCCCCTGGTCGATGCATTCCTCCGAGTCAAATCCGGAAATCCACCCATCCCATGAATCTATTGCAACCAAGGTCCGTTGTCTCTTTCTATCCCGGGGCGGATAAGAAAAAATCGACACAAAAATGTAGTGGTTGAGATGGCAGCCTCCTGTCGAAAAATTCCTCCATATAGAACCGGCCGCCATGGCATTGATTACAGGGAGTGGGAGAATGTGATTACATTTTGTGCGAAATTTTTCGCTAATATATTAAAAGAGAGCTTACTATAAAAATATTTGCATGAAAAATATCTTCACAATAGTTATTATATAACCATAAACTTTAGCCTGCAAGACATTACGAATCATGAGTTTTTTCTCTCATTTATAAATGTACCAAAACAAAAAGTATATTTTTATAATTCGTAAATACATATATGCTTAAATTATAAGATATATATTTTTGTGCAAATAACAGGTAAAACAGTTTCCTACCTGCGGTAACATTTTTCAACTCAACTGTCAATTTACCCATGAGATAGAAAACCCTCTCATGATTCGGGCCGTTGATTCGTAATGTAAAGTAGGACAAGGGACTACAGCTGCTGTGGGTTTCCACTATCAATAGTCTCTTAAAGGCTTTAAATAAGGATGGATTTTAACTAACTTTTTATGGCTGGATTGCTGAAACGGCGTTAAACATCGCCTATAATTGGGCGAGGCCGGGGGCCTTAACGTAAATGCAGCCAAAATGGTGATATGTCTCTCACTAACTGTCTATCTTTCAAAACAAAGTGATAACCATATCAAATAATGTTAATTGGGGGCCATTCTAGACAGAAAACAAAACGGAAAGACTGCATACAGGAACGGGTAGACAAAGAAGACGAAATGTAGAAGAGCCGTAGGTTCTAGATTGGGGTTTAATCCAAAGATGATACACTTGTGTTATTAGTCCAATTCTAACATACGCATGGACATTGGACAATAGTGTAATGTAAAGTCTTTACAGAAAGTCCTGAGAATGCTGCGTAGGTATAGTTCAAACTCTTGTCAGAATGGCTGACTTCCAAAATGTTACTTGCTTTGCATTCGAACAATGCATCCAAATATTTACATTGCATACTATTTCAAAATGTCGCTGCCACGTATTTGCAACGCAGTTAAAAAGCAATCAGGCATCGGTTTTATTGTTGATGCACTGTTTGTTTAGCACAAAATAAAACATCCAAAGAAAAAAAGTTAATGACAGATTCTCAAAAGTAATTTTAGTAAAAATATGAATATGTGTAACACATAAATATATTTTAAACGTTGTTCATTGATAATATCGTTCCTTTTTTGTAATTATTTGGGCAGTATTAAAACATATTTTTATTTTATTTAACTTTTATAAACACATCGACGTTTGCCTGATTTTTTTTACAATCTGATAAAATACAAAAATATTGTCAAATATTTTTTTACTGCAGCGCTTTTCATACATATTTGTTTATTTCATAAAACAGCTGATTTGTTAGTGGTACATTGCATTACATTCATTTTATAGCTGTGTTCCCAAACCTGTAATATAGTACTATATTGTACTAGTTTTGCAATTTTTGCAAGAAAAGCGTTTCCTTACACCGAAAAGTAGGAAAAATTGAAGTTAAATTTAAGAGAGTTAAAACCAAAATGGCGTTCTCTTCTCCTATTTTCTGTAAGACCAATTTGGGCTAGCACGAAATAGTAAATGTAGTAAATTATGAATTTGACATTTGATTGCCAGAGATATACAGTGCGAAATAAAGCATATGAATTTTAGGGTTTCAACAAAAGGGACACACGCATAGACACACACACATTTGCTTAAAAAAAAACAAATAAGAAATTTAAAAATGGACAAACAGTTTTCTTATTCTCTTTTGAATGAAGATGAATGGCTGGCAGAAGATTCAGATGAAGATACTATAGAATGAAGTCTTGGGTTGGTTAATCGTACCAAAATATCCAAAATATCTTGGGCTTAAGACAAGTTTAGGGGCTCCACTTGGATCGCTTTGACATTTTTACAGTAAGTAGTCCTCGGTGAACTGATTACAGTGATATGGGGAGAAATGCATACTTCCCGAGATATGGGCCTTGAATGTTCGGAGAGTATGTTGTTTTAATTAGCTGTATCATTTTAAAGGTTATGGTTTGTGTTATATAACTAGATGAATATATTGCATAGCCATGTATGAGCCTGTCCATATATGAAAGTGTTATTCTTAAGTTCTCTTAAAAATACCCGGTTAACCTTTTAATGATACTCATATTGCCTTGGTGGCAATAGAAAAAGGGTTGTTTTTTAACAAAATATGTTCCGAAATTTCAAGGCCAATATCTTGGGAAGTATGCATTTTCCCACATGAAATGTATATCACTGTAATCCGCAAAAAGAGGGCTACTTACGGTAATCATTTCAAAATGATCCGAATGGAGCCCCTAAACTTGACTTGTTCCATATCTTGTTGTTCTAGTTCGCAAAATATCTACCAATTTCAATAGCATTAACATTATGGGAGTGTCCACCATGTAAGCCTTTTCGGGCTCGGAGTCGTCGGAAACTCCACTTCCAAATATTCGATAAGGCTTTCCTCTAAATTATACAAATAAAAAAATAAACAAAAAATATTTATATTATCAAAATCACGCAATGGACGCCGTTTAACTTATTGCTTTTATTTTGTGCATTAGGTTTCTGTAGTCTTTTCTTTTTGTCCTTAACAAATGAAATTTTTGATTTTGACGTTTCTTCATGTTTTAACTATTTTTCGTTCCCTTACTTTTTGCGCAAATCTTGTGAGAGTAATTTTTGATAGTTCGCTCTTTTACTAGCTTTACTATCAAAAAGTACGGGAACGAACCTTATATTGTAAATGTTTGCAAAGTTCCTATTTACATGTTTAAATACCGTAGTATTACTGTATGCAAACATTGCATTGATACATTTTGGAAGTCAGCCAATATTATAAAGTTCGTTCGTTTACTCAATAATTCGTACAAAGTCGTGTTCGTTTACCCAAGAGTTCAGTTAAATACAGTTGTGTTACTGAGTATTTGCAAATTTTTACAAAGAAAAAAATACTCAGTAAGAATTTTCTTGCACCACCAGCTGATATTTAATCAGTTGTGCTGCTATGTTTTGTAAACAAACAACATAATTGTTCTCAAGCAAATTGATTGTTTTGTGAATTTTATTTTGATTTTGAATCATTAAACATTAAAATGGATGAAGAAAACGCAAGTATTTATAAACAACACCAATTTTCCGCTTGTTATCCATTTTTCTAATAAATTGCTGCTTTTTTGTTTGCGCCAAATTGTTTCTTGTTTTAATCAGCTGTGTCGATACAATATTTTTACTGGATGTTGTTCGTTTACTTTTTGCAATTTTCTCTCTTGAGGATTGTATTGCTAATATATGCTGATTATAAATATCAAGCTGTGATGAAGAAGGAATGTATTAGCAAGTGACGAATAATTTAAATTTACCCAATTCAATGGATATGCCTTCTTCCATTCTGGTAGCAAATATTTAGAAAATTATTTAGTTTTTTGAAGCCGTCTCTGGTTTACGAGGCAATCGAGCCAAATTTTCAGTCCTTTCTAGAAATTGTTTTACGAATGCTCTAGCTAGCCAAAAATCTCTCGACATCAACTTTGTAAATATATCTTCATGCTCTAATATTTTAAATGAAGACCTACTCTCTGAATAAACTGATCGAAGCTTAAAGCATCGTAAAAAGTAACTAACCTCAATTTTTGATTTAATATAATAATTTATATCATCAGCCGTAGTATCCGGTGCAAACCTAGATACAAATACCATTTTCATTGCTGGAACCGTTACCAATGGTCTTTGGGAAGTTTGTGGGATTATACCAGTTGAAGCCACAGGAGCAGCCACTGAAGACGCATCAGATAAAGGAAGTGATAACTCCTTTATTCCATGAGTAGTTGTCTCCAATCTGGGGATAGCAACACTCATGGTTTTAGGGGTTATTGTTCCTTCCGATGTATCCTTTCTGACTTCAGTAGCTGCCTCCGTCACAACACTAGCATACGACTGGCCATGAACAGATTCAGTTGTATCTATGACACTTTCAGAAACTGTTCGTGATACAGTACTCCCAGCAGAAACCAAGGCTTTACGGCTAGGCAAGGTTTTACCTGGCGCCTTTTTCGTAGATCTTTTGCGTTTCTGTCCAGAAACTGATGGCGATGACACAAACTCTTCTCGGTACAAAACCTCTGTACTTCTCTTTTATTTACTTCTTCTCTTTTTAATCTTTTACAAAATTGTAAAAGTCGGCAGAAAGTTTTCTACAATACACGCAACACCAACATTTTCCCTAATTGTATCCATTACTCTTACATGCCATTGATTAAGGCATAATGCATCATCTGGAATAATATTGCACAATTCATAGGGACACGACATTTTTATTGATTTTAATTACTTTTTTTTTTTATTAATTAATGATGTTAGAAATAAAAAAATATCTGGAATTTCTATTCCTTAATTTTTTTATAAAAGCAAAGTGTTGGCAACTCTGTAATGACAACTAAACAAAAAGAAAGAAAAGAAAAACAATTATGTTACAACTAAAAAAGTAATGTAACAAGAGGAACACATGTAATTAAACAAAAAAGATGGCTATTATAATTAGACTGAAAAAATACAATTATTTTACCACTAATCAAAAATGATTTACCACACTAATTAGTACAATATGCACAAACTTTCAAACACTTTTTAATACAGACACGTATTTTATCACAAAATATTAATATTTTTAAATAAGGTTACGGAGCACAATAAAATTGGTCAACAATCACGACAGGGTTGCCAAACAGACTTCATGTTAATGGGAAAGTAAGCGAACGAACCTATAAATATAATGACAGGTAGTAACCAAGTAATAAAAACTTTAACCTTTAAAACAGGTAATTCTAAACCTGTATTAATATGTATAAAAACAATAAATAATTTCTCGTGACATGGTCTCGTACGAATCAAATGGGTACCGGGTCACATATGCTTTCTCAAGCTTCCGAACCCAATTCCTAGTAAATGACTCCTTTCGCGAAACAACCAACCTAAAGCGGTGTGAATGGAAAAAACTGAAACAAAACAAAGATGACTTTCTAACTTTCTTCCTTCTCTAGAGCGCACAACAGGGCACTTTCTGGCTTAAGCGTATGTCCTAATATTGGACATGTGGTGGTGTAAACCATCCTCCTTTCAACCTAACCATTGCAGGTTCCTGAACAGAGCAATATATAGTTATATTCATCAATTCACCGCGAATTTGTTCGCTATTAAAGTTATTCTGAACGAAAACTCGCAGCGATTTTTGCGCATTTTCACTTCCCCTTATTCTAAATCAAGTTCGAAAGCGAAAAAATCCGCTTTTGTGAAAAATTAGTTATTCTGAATTATAGGGAATGGGAGAATGTGATGAACACTGCCACCACAAAGTAAACAATAATAAAGAATGACAAAGGGAAACGTCAACAAATTGTAAATAAAAACATGTTTTGTGCGGTACGAGCGTTTTTTAAAGAAAATAAATAATTATGGATTCGGTGGCGTTATGGTTAGAAAAAAATTAAAATGATGAACGAATAAAAAAAGAATTTTAAGATATCGATCAAATATACTCTCCCTAAGTGTCCACGGGTATGAAAACAGTATTACCATGGCACAATAATACAAGGTAGGGCAGCTTGCGGTGAATAACAAAAAAGCAACTATGCACGCATGGCCTCTTCTGCCAAAAATAAAATAAATATACGCAACAAGCGTTTGTGTATATTTGACATTTTTTCAACACAAAACTAAAAACGCGAAAAATGAATGAAAGGTTATGATTTCTTCCCAAAATCCAGTAGGGAATACCATCAAATGTTTGTTTCATCCATAACAAAGTAATTACTTCCAGACGAACATGTTAAAAACATAATTTTCATTTCAATTGAATTTGAATATATTTCAATTTATTTTAAATTTATTTGACATAGTATTCAAAACAATACACACACATACAAAATATGTGTTTTGATTTGATGGAACAAGCCACCTTGAGAAAAAATTGTAATCAGTTGGTAGCTGTGCCCTACCTTGTAATAATTATACCATGAGTATTACGAATTATTTGACAAACGTTTTCAAATATTTAATTTTTATAGATTTATAAAAAATGTTCGTCTCAATAATGATGCGTTTCTCTATGTATTAAGCACGAACGACCTAGTCATTCAAAATAGACCCACAGCAATTTCAGCTCCAATAAAAGTGACCGCTGCTTTGAAATTGCTTGAGGGTGGTTATCACCACCAAATCGGTACATAGTTAGTTTCACATTTCATATAAAAATATAATTCATTACTTTTTTCAAACCAGCGACATCTCTTATAGGAGGTCCATTTGAATTGAGGTCATTCACATTTATATTGTTATAAAGTTTAACTTAAACTTAACTTACAACTTAAATTACAATATGGCAAAACGTCTCTTTTTAACCACCATTTTCGAAAATTCGGAACCGCATCTCGAATTTCTTGCTCCTCCCTATTCATTTCGAATAAGGCGAAAGTATGAAAGCGAAAAATTTTCACAAGCGAATATCTAGAATAAGGCTGATTAAGTACTGGATGGGATTGAGCTGGATTTCGTTATCAAAGAGGGATTGGTTTAAGTTGCCATTTTAATTGAATATATGTGAAATAATTTGTCATAAAGTAATTTAGTGTCATGTACAGAATTTTGTACATTGTTAAATTTCAATCACTCTCTGAATAAACAAGAAATGTGTCCCATCCCTTACAATTGAGAACAAAATTATTTGTATTGCATTTAATATTAAACATAAAATGTACAATAAAAGAAAAATTGATTTAGTATGTTCCCCGGGAACATTTAAGCTTCTAGCATCAATACATTGCCCTCTTTGTGGAACTTGCCTAAAAATATAAAGAATCAGTTCTTAATTTAATGAAACTTTGCATTACTTACGAATTTTCTGTAATATTTATACACATTAACTTCAAATTGAACTTTGCAAATTAAGGGGACCCCCCATTCTCGGTGTCAAAATTTTTTTAATTTAATTCGATTCTACACTAATTCAAGAATGTCTCTACAAAATTTCAAGTGAAAATCTTAATAACTCTTGAAGATATAGCCGATTTATTGTGTCAGCATCAAGTGACGGCCAAAGGGCTTCTCAAACTTTAAACGCGTTTTTCTTTTTGCGGATGGCGGGCACGATAACTCAAAAACTAATAACCCAATCGATTCCAAATTTTTACACGTTTCTCTGTGAGTGTATAGCTATCGTATGAACTAGGATAAAGCCAATCGGTGAAGATCTTCTTTATTTTTTAACTTGGTTTTTGGTCAAAAATCGGCAATTTTCCAAAAATATTTTTTCAAAGGTCCACCATTTTGTTAATTTTAGAGCGAAGTCAATAATCCTAGTTCATACGAGAGCCAGACATGTACTCTTTCTAACACCGTTGGAATTTTCGGATTCCGATGTTCCAGTGAGGAATAATCATGCCCGCCATCAAAAATAAGGACTTTTCTTTAATTACAAAAAACAACAACAAAGCAATAACAAAAATTTCTTGTAAATTATTTTTCTTCTCTTTTAAATCTTCAAATATTATGTGCAAAGTTACAAACCTTAACAAGCATTGGTATTGATTTACCAGCCCATTAAAAATCTTGAAAAATTAAAATCGAGAATGGGTGGGGTTCCCTTAAATAAAATGTTTTAAATAATTTTTATGTTTGGTCATATAAGAGCTGATCCAAAAAGGGCTGAGTTTGCAAAATCTTACTGCATAAAGTTATTTCAGTAAACTCCAGTAAGTTTGTTGTTGTTGAACTGTCAAAGTTGCTCTCTCCCTTGACTCTCTTTTACTTGTTTTTTGGGTAAGCAGACAACATTTATTTAAAATTTTTCACCACAAAAGTAGAACACATGTAATTATATGAATGTTACCGAAATACGTAGACGCATGGTATAATTATTACAAGGCAAGGTGTATTTAATAAGGTGTATGTATCAGATACAACAACAAATATTTTACAAAAACAACATTGTTGTTATAGAAATTAAATTGTCATGCTGACATTAAGTTTTTGACAAAAATAAACAAAAACAATTATTAATTTATTTTTGTCAAGAACTATTCTTTGAGGAATATTCTTGGGTTATCGGCGGTTTTAGGTCAGTAAAAAATAAAGTTTAAGACCAGGTCGCGATTAATTTTAAGTTTCCCACATGCAGCCCATGGCTTTTGTGATGTTGTTTATATTGTGAATTACAATCTATTTTTCTATCGAGCAGTGTCTTTCAATTTTCTTGTCTTCTTAAATAAAATTGAAAGACATAAATCCCCGGCCAAAGACTATATCATGGAAATTGTGTTGACCGTATAAATCTTTCCATAGGCGTATTTAACCTTCGCCGAGAATTGTGACAAGCACCAAGGGGCCGATTCCAATATAGGCTAACATAATCTCCTCGAGTATCAGAATTTGAGTATCATAAATATATGGACAGATTTCCACACATAACATAAAATATGTGGACCATTCGGCGTACGGGGTTATAACTGCTTTAAGCCTAGGTTTCCTTTCCGTCCGCCTCGGAAATTTAAAATTACTTTACAAACAATAAAGAAAAGAGTTTAAAACCATATGATTGTCACTTACACCTTATTAAATACACCTTGGCTTGTTCCATCAAATCAAAATACATATTTTGTGTATGTATGTGTATTGTTTTGAATACAATGTCAAGTAAATTGAAATATATTTAAATTTAATTGAAATGAAAATAACGTTTTTTTTAACACGTTCGTCTGGAAGTAATTACTTTGTTATGGATGAAACAAACATTTGATGGTATTCTCTACTGGATTTTGGGAAGAAATCATAACATTTCATTCATTTTTCGCGTTTTTAGTTTTGTGTTGAAAAATGTGAAATAAACACAAACACTTGTTACGTATATTTATTTTATTTTTGGCAGAAGAGGCCACACGTGCATAATTGTTTTTTTTTTGTTATTCACCTCAAGCTGCCATACCTTATATTATTGTAACATGCGTCGACGTACGAATTTTCAAAGTTGAAAAAATTCAACTATGAAGGAACGTATTTTTGTTTTTGTTTACACACAACAGCTAGGCGACAGAATCTCCTTTTAAATAGAATAGTGTTTTGGGTGGCAGGCCGTGCAATTATAATTTTCTCCTATGGACAGACACCAACACCGGCTACGCGACGGAATCTCCTGTTAAATAATAGTTTTGTAGAATACCTACCTCTAGAAAAAATTTCAGAAAAATCGGATCGTTTTTAATAAACTAGACTTAAACGGCATATACATTAGAACTTTTTACCTGGTAAAACTGCATATATATTAGAACTTTTTACCGGGTTAACCTACTTTATGAGGATTTACTTGACACATATTCAAAGGAATAGACAATTGAAACCCACTGGGTTAACGAAATCCCGATAAATGTAAACGTACTATTAACCTACTTTATGGGGATTTATTTAATATACATGCAAAGGAATTGACAATTGAAACCCACTGGGTTAACGAAATCCGGTTAACCCATTCGTTATATTTTTGTTTTTGTCATCTGTTGAAAAAAAAGAAACAAAACATAAAGGCAATATGCAATTTTCAATAAGAATTTGAAATAATTGGTCACATTTTATGATTTTTGTACGCCTCGTTGGAATCAAGGTATATTTAATAAGGTGTATGCATCAGCTACAACAACTAACATTTTACAAAAACAACATTGCTGCTATAGAAATTAAATTGTCATGTTGAAAATTAGTTTTTGGCAAAAATAAACAAAAACAATTATCCATTTATGATTATTTATTTTTGTCAATAACTATTCATTGATAATTAATTAATGAATTTGTATATTCTTGGATTTTTTGCAATTTTAGGTTAGGGAGTAAAGTCTAGGACCCGGTCACGAATTACGTGTAGCCCTTGGTTCCTGGTGATGTTACTTATATTGTAAATTACAATTTTTTTTCGAAGAATTGCCTTCAAATTTCGCCTCCTTAATGAAATTTTGGTGGGCATAAATCCCCGGCAAAAGACTAAATCAAGGAAATTTTGTTGCTATTGTGCAATCTGTCTATAGGAGTATATCAAAGACTTTCACCTTTGGAGATACTTTCATTTTCGGAGATACCAATAGGCGGATTCCAATATAGGCTACGTATGTGCAGCTAGGAATTATGAACAGATTTCAACACGGGATACAAAACATAAACTATTTGGATCAAATCAGTGAACGGCTTTAAAACTTATTTAAGCCTAGGTTTCCTTTTCGTCCGTCTCTATGAACATATTTTTTATCAACATCCTAAATTTGAAGACAATTTTGTAAATCGTAATTAATTATTGAAAATGTTTTTGACAATTCACTTTACAAACAATAAAGAAAAAAATTAAAACAATATTGTTATTTACACCTTATTTAATACAACTTTAGGTAACGTTGTTATATTATAATTATTTCAATATTTTCAATTGTGTCATGGTTAAGGTTGAAAAAAAATTTTTTGTAAACAATTCAAGTGTAGTAAAAACGCTTTTTGAAATTTTTTTTCCAGAGGTAGGTATTTTTGTTGTAGTCTCTATTTTGAAACAGGACTAGATTATCGGATAGTTTTTAATAAACTAGACTTAAACGGCATATACATTAGAACTTTTTACCTGGTTAACCTACTTTATGAGGATTTATTTAACATATATGCAAAGGAATTGACAATTGAAACCCACTGAGTTAACGAAATCCGGTTAACCCATTCGTTGCCATTGTACCTGCTTGATAATTTGTAGCAGACGAGATTTTTGTTAAAGCTTGTTTTGCAGTAACACAATACACACTGTTCTCAACAAAACCAAGTAAACAAATTATTAAAAAATACCGTTATTCGAAATTTTGTTTATTTTTCACATGTCTATGCTAGTTTTTCTCATGTTGCGAAGGTCAGTGACAACTTAGCGTTGTTGTGGTTTTTGTGTTATTTAACAGAGAGTGTTTCATCCAGATTTTTAAAGAATAATAATTGTGTTTTCATAATTATAAAGAATTGGAACAAAAAAAAAATATTTTTGAGATCATAGGGTGAGTTACAAAATTAGTGTACTCGCTTGAGTACAATGGCTAATGGTGTGTGCATTTTCCATAGATTTATCTTTGCATTGAAATGGCATTTGAAGCCGTCAAGTTTTTATGGTAGAAGTTTTAAAATGTTGGACAGAGCTTTAGATTTCCTAGAAAATTGCCTAAACCGTACTAATTTTGATATTGCTATTATTCCACCTGATCCGGGTTGTATTACTGATGAAGACGAAGGTCTCGGTGAGAATAGTGACAGTAACGTTATGCCAGCAGATGTTCCAGGTGAAATTGAAATCTTTTCTAGTAGCGATAGTGAAGACGATATACCACTTGAATAGCTAAGACGCAGA
The DNA here is from genome assembly GCF_032173495.1 of Musca vetustissima. Lineage (NCBI taxonomy): Eukaryota > Metazoa > Arthropoda > Insecta > Diptera > Muscidae > Musca > Musca vetustissima. The sequence goes on from NW_026879958.1 coordinate 70,363, forward strand.
ATAAAGTCTTCAAAACACAGTGGAACATGTCGAAAATGGTCAAAATGTGTAACAACTACTGCTAAACACCATTTCCCCAAGAGAATCACAAATCCCTTACGCTGTCGTCAATGTCATAACATAATAAGATGAATATGTGAGCGATGTGACGTGGCACTTTGTGTGAAAAAAGAGCGTTTCCAAAATTTTCACACTATCAAATAATGTGCATGTATTAGGCCATTGCACCCGCTTGGGTACAGGTTCAAAAACATACATAAATATATTTTTGGTTTCTCTTCTCATATTTTTTATGTTCCTTGTGTTTGTCTGAATTAAAATAAAAAATGAATTTAAAGATTTTGAGTTTGAAATGGTTCCGGCCGTTAATGGGTTAAATGTAACCGTACTATTAAGCCAAATTTTGTTCGAAATGACAAGAACAAGCGGGTTGTCACCAATGATTTAGCAAATGAGGCTATCTTTAATAAGTATGCCATACGTCCATGTATTATTAAAAAAATTACATATCCCATTCGGATCATAAAAGTTATACAGTACTTTTCGTTTATAGTCCATTACGCTTAAAGGCCAAAAACTGATAAAAGCGAAAACAGTACTATTTACTGACAATTTTTTTCCAAATTCATACAAATTATTTGTTCTTTAATCCACTTTGCATACAGTCCATTTTCGTTTAAAGGCCACATTTTCTGTGCATGCAGAAATAACATTGCATTGAAAAAAATTTCATATAGTCCACCCTGTTTTTTATATATTTTAAACTGGGATGGTATTTTGATTTCTAGTAACTTTTTCAAATTTAATAAATTGCTAAATTCATAGAAGTTACGAAAATTGTAGACGCATTATATTAAGCATGAAGAAAAAATTGAAATTATTAAAAACTATAAAGAAAATGGATTTAAATGTGGAGAATTGAGCGCCAAATACACAGTAGACAAATCAACAGTTTATAAAATAATAAAAATAGTTCTAAAATTAAAAATGGTTCAAATTCGTGTAATATAAAAATATTGCATCAAAGAAAAGCGGGTGATCACCCTCATACTGAAAAGGCGCTTATTATATCGTTTAATGGAATTCAGAATATCAGCATTGTGATGAAGAACTGACAATGTGGTTTCGGAAAAAAATTGTTGAAGAACGTCATTATAATATTCATGACGAGGAATCCACTGCCGAAGATTGCATTGAAATAAAAAGAAAAACTAATTTTTTTGAAAAAGTAGAATCGTTTGTTGTAAATTTCATAAAAAGCGTACTAAGATCACAGAATTCTTTTAAAACTTGTGAACAATTCACATTTGTTTTAATCCTCCAAATTCTTAAAATGGATCTCATACGTTATATTTTTTTATTGCAATAAACTTTCGAAGCATTGGAATTAAAATAAATAATATATTATTGTTTAAACTATTGATCTAATTTAAATAAATATATGCATTTGTTTTAATAAACTTTAATTTTATTTAAAAAAGTGCATATGCTGTGTATATTCCATGACGTGTATTATATCAGGATTCAGTTATATTCCATTAAAGGGCTTAAAACGAAATTCGGATATAGTCCACAATTCACTTATAGTCCACAATTCACTTATAGTCCACAATTCACTTATAGTCCACAAAAATTGTGCAACTATAGTTGTGGACTATAAGCGAAAACTACTGTATGTATTTTTTTTACGTTAGCCCCCATATTACGGTACCCCAAACTAAAGGCTTTTCTTCATTTTCTTAACTAATGAGCTAAAATTAGGTATTTTTGTTTCCCACTGGGTGGAAAAGTACCCTGTGCAATCTGAACCGATTTTAACGAAACTTCTCACACATCACTCTAGACTCAATTCAGTACGCCTTGCAAAATTTCGTGTAAATGGAAAGAAATAAATTGACTTTAATGCACCATTTACACAAAATCTGATGAAAATATTTGTGGGAGCTTTGTCTAAATCTGAACCGATTTTCACGAAACTTAACACACATCACTCTAGACACAAATCAGTACGCAATTCAAAATTTCGTGCAAATAGAAAGGACTTTAATGCACCATTTACACAAAATCTGACGAAAATATATGTGGGAGCTATGTCTAAATCTGAACCGATTTCAACAAAACTCAACACACGTCACTCCGAACTCAATTTGGTACGCTGTGCAAATTTTAGCCTCAATCGGATAATTATTATTCACGTTGTTATACTACAATTGTGTTGTCAAAAGGACGTAACTGACATAAAACTTTTAAAACCAAAATAAAATATTATTTTTTTTTTTTTAAATAAATACGGGTCTATATTGCTAAACTATGAAAACCTTTAGGTCAATGCTCCATTTTTATGGATTTTATAACGTTTTTTTGCTTCTCCTGTAAAATTAGTAAAAGTGTTGTTACGTCCCTTTGAATTTATGATGGCAATATATAGATCTCAAATATTTCTATAATTATTTTTTATTTTGTTTACACGAAACACTTCACTTCATAAATCATGCCGATGAACCCCTTTGTGCAAGGTAGATATATAAGGTAGCCGCATCGGCGAATTGGGAACATGATTTGTCAAAATTTTTAACAAGGAGAATAAAAATAATTTCGCCTTGACATACAAAACTCAAAGCAAATTAAATTCAACCAATCAGAATTAAGTACTTTTATAAATGAAAAATATTTGTTTACTTTTTGAAAATTTTTAAAATTGGAAATGTTTGTGTAAATAACTGATTTTGGAATAGAAACATACATTAAAAGTGCGCCCTAAATGTAATAATGTTGGTGGCATCGGATGTATGGAGATATAACAAGATTTGGATTTGGAAATTTGAAAAACAATATTATATAAAGAAGGAAAAAGATGCAATCGAACCAAATCTTCTTTTCGATTCCAAAGTCTTGTTGTCGATTCCATGGTATTCTTATAGAAATCTCATCTCAATGGCCTACCGCTATGTCTTTCATTGTTTGTCTTTTTGTTCTTTATTTCCAAATATATTTAAAATTTTTATATAGAAAAAGGTTTTCTAGAAAAAAAAAAACAACAAATTCCTATGACCTATAATGTTACCATCAGCTGGCTTAATAAGGTTACCTTCTTAATTTACCTTGCCTTTGTGTATATGTGAGATTGACTAGTGCATGGCAAACTCTTCAATCACTATTCCAAAAAATCGATTTTTGTCCCAAAAAATACATTTTGAGTCGTAAATTCAGTTGTTTTTTATTCCATCACAATTCTATTATTTTTGTACACCAAATTATTTACTGAAAACTTTCAAAATGAATATTATTCACCAGATTGATAGGGTTTAATTTTCAAAATGAAAACTATTTAGATTTTCTTCATGCATTGTGTGTGTCACACATACATAAATAAACTTTCAAAAAACAAATACTTTGATAAATGCTGTCCGGCATGATGTATAGTGTATGGGGCCCTTTACGGAATACCGAAAATGTGTCAATAGTTATCGGTAAATGTCGACAAGGACATAGGGAATACCAAGGTGTATTTAATAAGGTGTGACAATCATATGGTTTCAAACTTTTTTGTAAAGCAAATTGTAAAAAACATTTTCAATACTACATTTGATTTCAAAAATGGTCTTTAAATTTTGGCTTTTTTAATAATAAAAATTGAAGAAAACTACAATCATAGAGGCGGACAGAAAGAAAGCCTAGGCTTAAATCAGTTATAACCCCGTTCGCCGATTGGTCCACATATTTAATGTTATGTGTGGAATCTGTCCATAAATCCCAGCTACTCATAAAATCGAGGAGGTTATGTTAGCCTATATTGGAATGGGATCTTGGTGCTTGTCACAATCCTCGACGGAGGTTAAATACGCCTATGGCAAGATTTTATACGGTCAACACATTTTCCATGATTTAGTCTTGGCCGGGGATTTATGTCCTTCAATTTTCTTTAAGAACGCAAGATTTGAAGCCACTCCATAGAAAAGATAGATTGTAATTCACAATATAAACAACATCACAAGGAGCCATGGGCAGCATGTGGGAAACTTAAAATTAATCGCCACCAGGTCTTAAACATTATTTTTCACCAACCTAAAACCGCCAATAACCCAAGAATACACAAATTCATTAACTATTCCTCAAAGAATAGTTCTTGGCAGAAATAAATTAATAATTGTTTTGTTTATTTTTGTCAAAAACTTATTGTCAGCATGACAATTTAATTTCTATAACGACAATGTTGTTTTTGTAAAATATTTGTTGTTGTATCTGATGCATACACCTTATTAAATACAGCTTGGGGAATACCAATTAGCAAAAGACGACTCTACGACGTCGTTTTGTGTCGACGACGACATTCGCAGTAAGGGTGAATATTTTCAGAAAAAATGGAAAAAATAAATTAAAAGAAAATATACATGGATCAATACTATAGTCAGGAGAAAGAGAATTATTTTTCTATTTAGATATGTAAGTAATTCACGCAAATCTAATAATAATTTTGGTGTAAAACAAGAAATAATAAGTTTGGAAAAATATACTCTGATGACATGAATTAAGAATAGTTTTGTATGAACGGGTTAATTCATGTACGTAATTGGGAAAACGAACTACGTTGTTCAAATGCCCGTGAAAACATGGCATAACCCGGTAAAAGCTCTGAGACTCCGAGAAACGGACACGCGGAGATCGTCACACTTTGGCAACGCCAGTATCCTCAAAATGATTTCAAATTGGAACCCTCACATCAGTGACTACGTTCTCTCCCGAAATGACTTTGATGGCGTTATAGACTTTGATAGCATTAGAGTAAATATTCCAATTAATGTTAACTATATTCGCGTACTTATAAATTACAAAACGGTTCTTGACAGTAAAGGTGCTCTACATCTACGACAGAATGCTAATTTTTACCATCCCGACATCTCTAACCCAGAAACGTGACAAACAAAAAAAAGGCCAAACTTTCAAAAAACTTAAACTACACTACAACATCGTCACATACAGTCACATCACTAGCTCACCTCACTTCTCCTCGTTAATCAATCCGAACACGATTTTTAGGATCTACATATCATGTCACATAATTATTGAATCTCTAACCCAGAAAACCTAATTACATTTACTTTCTTATGGTTTGAAATGTAATGACAAATATAAATTGTCTTGACTGTTACACAAATAAAATGCAAAACTAACAAAAAAATATTTAATTTTATTGGTTGTAAATACCGTATCCGAGGAGTAAAACTAACGGTCTTTTAAACCAAGATGAAATTTGAATTAAAAAATCGGAAACCAAATTTACTGTTCTTTAGAACACACATATATCGTATAATCCAACGAAACAATTCCACGCCGGCGTATACAATCGAAGCCGTTTTCCTAAAATACCCCTATGGGTATGTTATAATGTCTAGTAATCTGGCCGTGTAATAACGTTTGGATTTTAAGTTTTAGTTTTTATTATTTTTTTCGTTCATTAATCTATTTTTTTCCTGGTGCTGTTCCTTGGTATTTAGATTGCAATTGTTCATGGTCGGAAGCGGTTGGGCAAATTATTCGTTGGAAACCACCAAACATCTCTCAGCCACAAAGGACATACACACGGTGGTCCATTTTTTATTGGATCAGAGTTTGGGGTTAGTTGCGGCAAATACCCGGTCGCAAAGGAATCCTGCTGGAGCTGGTGAAAATATGTGGTTTTGTGACGGCCAAACAGCGTAACCGCTGACATTTCTTGAAAAGTATCACAGAAAGTATCATTTAGGAAAAAAGTGGCAACTTCTATTTTGCTACATATTAACTTGGAATCTGATAAAATTATATGGACGGCACTTACAAATTTTAAAATCGGACAAAAAATAAGTCTTTTGTTCAAATATTTTAATATTTGAAATGATTTTAACAAAATCCACGTATCCCATGAAAAGTCATGTAGACTCTAGTCGATACCCAATGGAAAATTTCGCAACAATTGGGAAAAAAGTCGAATCTTAGGCGCACCATCCTGTATACGGGAGCTATATCTATATGTTAACCGATTCTCAAAAATTTGGATAGGCTACACAAATTAGACATACTAAATTGCATCCTATTCGGATAATTAATGTTACCTTCATTTGGGTTAGAAAAATACTTTCCGTATGTCATCAAATGCACAATAACAATTCCCTGTACCACAAGATGTACAAATTCTAATAGACAATTTCGATAAAAGCAATTGAAAAACGGTCCACGTGAATATTTCCTTAGTAAATATCTTCGTGTAAGAACAGTGACAATAGGTTCGTTCGTTTACTCAATAATTTGTACGAATTTGTACAAATTATTACAAAATGTTGTTCGTTTACCCAAAAGTCCAGTAAAAGAGAGTGAATTGAGAGAGCAGATTTGACAGTTGTGTTACTGAGTATTTGCAAATTCTTACAAGGAAAATTTACTCAGTAAGAATTTTCTTGTACCATCAGCTGATATTTAATCAGCTGTTTTGTTATGTTTTGTAAACAAATAAAAATTGTTCTCAAGAAAATTGATTGTTTTGTGAATTTTATTTTGATTTTCCATAATGTATTACATTCGTTATACATGTTAAAATTGAATCGGTTATGTCCACCCCCATATCAATTGCAGATACAGGAATAACAATTTTCCGCTTGTTATCCATTTTTCTAATAAAAATGCTGTTTTTCAGTTTGCGCCAAGTTGTTTGTTGTTTTAATCAGCTGTGTCGAAACAATATTTTTACTGGATGTTGTTCGTTTACTTTTTGCAGTTTTCTCTCTTGAGAAGGAAAAATTCGTATTTACTCTCTGCAAATTCTTACTGAGTAAATATTACTGGGAAAGTAAACGAACGAACCTAATATATAGGAAGAAGTTGCACAAAATTTCACATTTGGTATCAATATAAAAAAGTGGCACAAGAGTGGCAAGGCCGAAAAAAGTATCAAAATTGCTACTTTAGTGGTCACGCTGCCGACAAACAGTCAAAAAGGTCACCCCTCAGGGACCCTCCACGTATTTTTTTTTTTTCTTTTTGGTGGAGGAATTTGTCACCAGCCTGCCTCCACAACAAAAGTGTGCGATATTAGTTTTGTTATTGAAAATATACTTATAAATATCACCTTTTACAACGAAAGAATTGTCGCGGAAGTGATTTATTAGGTGAGGGAGTGAGAAACTCGCTTCCAAATACCTGCAGGGTCTTTTTCTCTCAAGCAGGGCTGTCAACACTAATACCATGGTATAATAATAGAAGGTAACAGCAAGTGTTGTTGTACAAAAAACGATACAACAACCACATGGAAATTTGTTGTTTTAAGTTCTACTAGTGTCAACTCATTTGACAGAAAAATGTAAACAAACAAACAAATTATCATCAAATTATTTTTATTTTGAAAATGAAATATTTTCGAATCCTCAAAATAAAAATTGAAAAACATGAATGAAAATCTTTCAAATTTATATTTCTATCGCGTCCACATCTTTCCTTTAATTGTGCCATTGCCACATATATGTATAACACATATGAAAATGCTGGGAATAGCGAGTTATTCCTTGAAGAACGATTTGCTTCCTGAAACTTTCCCAGCAGGCAGATTGAGTAAATTGAATACGGGAGCACATTTAATAAAGAACAATTTCAAATTGTATGCGTTCCCAATTTTCCTGTTGGGTGATTTTTAAAAACATAATTTGTCAAATTCATATTGACACTAGTATTACGTTGGAATCAAATCAGCTGGGATTTGCTGTTACCTCCCTGCAAGCATTTGGAAGTGAGTTTCTGACTCCATCTCCAAATAATTATCTACTTCGACACTTCTTTTTTGTAAAAGGGTGATACTTCGTAATTTTACAATAACAAATGAATTGTTATCCAATTTCTATCGTCTTTAGTAACTACTTAGTTAAATTAAAGAAGATGGAAATTCGATAGCTTCGTCGTTGTATAAATATTTGTCATTGAATAACAATTTTTGGATATTACTGAATTTTCATTATAAAAAATCTTCGGCCTGAAACATGTTTGATTGCTGTATCAAATAATATAGAAAGATGCGGAAACTCTCCCTGCGGACAGCTCCCCTTAAATTCAATAATGGGCACAAATAATAAAGGTATATTTTACAATACAAACTGCAAACATGAATTCTGAAATATATATATTTTATTCTGAAAATGTAATATACTTAGATCATACCAATGGTCAGCAAATGATTTATCATGAAATGTCAACCATTAAACAAGGTAATTTGAGTTGTATTATTATTATTATTAATTGATCAGTTGATTTAACTATATAATTTTTTAAAAGCCGCTGCCGGCGATTATCAGTACATAAAACGGTCAAATTGATTAATAATCATTTTTATGTTTAACCAGTAAGGAAAGTACTAAAGTCGGACTGGGCCGACTATATGATACCGCGTTTTGTTATAAATCTATATCTGAACAGATTTTAGGGAAACTTGTCAGAGACTAATTTATATTACATCAGTACGTTGTGTCAATCGGCCTAGCTATGGATCCTTTCACGAAGCTTAGCAACATCATTCTAGACTTAATTCAGTACCCTATACCAAAATTCGTGCAAATCGAAAGATATATAGGGTCTTTGGTGCACCAATTACCTTAAATCGGATGAAAATACATATGGGAGCTATATCTAAATCTGAACCGATTTTAACTAAACTTTGCACATATCATTCTAGACTTAATTTAGTTCGTTGTGCCAAATTTCGTGCAAATCGAAAGATATATAGGGACTTTGGTTTACAATTTAACATAACATAATACCCTTTACCACAGTGTTGTGAAGGGTATACAAATTAAATTAAAAACTAAAGCAATTTTTATGCAATACTTACATATAATTTTCTTAAATCTTAAAGATGTTAAAAGTCGGAGTGTTTATGAGCATCAAATTGAAATAAAAAGTCTAAAAGAAACCATGGAAATCTTTTTAAAGGAAACTAACAAAAATCAAATGGCCACACAGATGTTAATCACTTACGGAGCAAGTAATCACTCTAAAGAATGAGATAAGACATTACATATTGCCCACTTCCTTAGAAAAAGAATTGCAATTGTTGCCATAGCTGCCATTTTATGTTTTCGACGATTTTAAAAATGTTGATGCAAAACTTCTAAAAGAAGATGAAGTTCGGGATCAATTGGTAATAATATATAACTTTTATCATAATTTCTGCCACCGTTCTAAATACAATTTTTTTACAGAAATTATTAATAAATCGTGTTTGGGGGAAGAGAAATGTCATCATTTGTTAAATCAGCAATTAATGCTGTTATAAGTGATCAATAAGCAATTGAAATAACATGGCGTGGAACTGTAAAAACCCAGATTTCAGCGGTTTAACACATATACTATAATAAGAGGCAAGTCAGCTTACTTTTGTGTTAATTTTACAGATATGTGCCATCTTAAATTTTCCCAGACGTCGTTGTTGTACCTAAACAAAGTTTATCAACAACATTTTTTACACGCTCGGGATAGAATACACAAAAAACAACCGAAGACTGTAAATTAATAAAATTGTTGAAAAATTAACTATTATTATAAATTAACTAAATGTTTTTAGCTTTGCTTAGTATTAACCTTAACTTCAATTTTATGTTTGTTTAGCGTTAAATGTTCAAATTTTTATGCATAATATACGTTACTCATTATTATTGCAATTACTCATTCATACAAGAATTTTATTTCCTTTGGGTATCAAAATTGATATTGAAGAAATGAAGCACGCATTCGTCACATCTTAAACGTATCTTCTTAGTGAAAGTTGAAAGTAACTAAGGCGATAATATTTAAGGTAACAAAACAGTGTCATTTTGGAGTGTCGCTTTATTAACTTCAAATTGGGACGAAGAAGATACTTTTTAAAGGTAACGAGTACGTGGTTCATTTCTTCCCAAACGGTATAACTTATTTGTTAAAAATACGATATCGCCTACGAGTGTTTTCATCGTCTGGTAGTAACTTTTTGGATATTTTTTGGATAGAAAATGCTTGCTGGGTGGGCTTTTATAATTGTACCATGCACTAATACATACAATTTTTGTGATTGTATTTGTTTGTTTCTTTCCCAAACCGAATCACAAAAGAACAATAAATGAAATTAATAACAAAAATTGTCAATTGTTTGTGTAGATAATGAACTATCATATTTTAATCTTCCTTCATGTCACCAAGTATTTACTAACGAAGATCAAAATTAGATAACAATACATTATTTTTTATTTATTTTATTTTTTATAATGAAAAGTAGAATGGCCAAGAAACAATTACAATATATAATTTAAAATAAATTTGTACACACAATTTGACTTATTTCGAAATAACTTATTTCTAACAATCATACATTTAGTGGGACTTCTAAGGAGAACAACTACTCGCCAAAAATGACATTTGTTTTTGTAAAATTACAAAGTATCACACTATTACACAAAAAAGTGTCGAAGTAGATAATTATTATTAGATGATGGAATGAGAAACTCACTTCCATGGCTACCAACTTATTGCAATTTTTTGTGCGCACGTTGTACACATATTGTGTCAAATAAATTGAAATATATTAAAATTTAATTGAAATGAAAATGATGTTTATTACGCGTCCGTCTGGAAGTAATTACATTGTTATGGATGAAACAAATATTTCATGGTATTCCCTACTGGATTTTGGAAAGGAATTAATACATTTCATTCACTTTTAACGCTAAAAAATAGGAAAATATGAATTTTTCATTGCAAAGAAATTGCTGCTTCACATTTCCCATTACGAAATTGAAGTAAATTGTAAACCAGAGGGCAACGACCTTCTGATGCGATTTCTTTGATTTTATATTGTATAATTGTTTACTACTATTTTAAATTAATATAATTGGAATTCTCATGCCAATTCATGGTTGAAAACACGGTTCGGATAAAAAACATCGTCTGGGGCCAGATAACATTAAATTGGTATTGCTTTTAAACTCACCAAAAAATGTTATAAATTTTATAGCTTTTATCTTTAACTGTTGCCTAAAACTAAACTACTTTCCAACAAAGTGGAAGTCGGCTAAAGTAATCCCAATCATGAAAACTGGCAAGCCTCCTAATTCTATTAGTAGCTACAGGCCTATAAGTTTATTAAATGTAATTAGTAAAGTTTTTGAAAAAGTTATTAAAGAAAAATTAAATTTATTTATTGAAAACCATTTCATAATCCCAGATGAACAGTTTGGTTTCAGAAGCTTTCATAGCACTACTCAACAGGCAAAACGAATATGCAATTTTGTAAAAATGGGCTTTAAAAACAAGAAGTCGACTGGCTTAGTTTTATTAGATGTGGAAAAAGCTTTTGATACCGTTTGGCATGATGCTCTAATTTACAAGCTTGTTCAATTTGGTTTTCCTTTATACCTAGTTAAGCTTATATATAATTTTGTGACTAATCGTAAAATGTATGTATGTGTTAACAATGTAATGTCTAACGAGGTTACAATTACTGCAGGCGTACCCCAAGGATCGGTACTAGGTCCTCTTTTATATATAATTTTTTGCTCAGACTTTCCCAATTTGCCCAATTGTTCTACATCTTTATATGCTGATGATGTTGGAATTTTCACCTCCGATGAATGTCCCCAAACCATCACAAGTAATCTTGAATTTGCTGTTCAGACCATTAATTCATACATGCATAAATGGAAAATTAAGCTTAATATAAGTAAATCGCAGGCCATCTTTTTTACTCGAAAAAGAAAATCCTGCAACTTACCGAGCACTTCACTACGTATCTCTAATAATTTAATTCCGTGGTGGACCAGTGTCAAATATCTAGGTATAATTCTCGACCCAAAATTATTATTTCGTGATCATATTAAATTTATCAAGGACAAATTTAATATTGCGATCAAATTGATGTACCCTTTAATAAACAGACACTCTAAACTCTCCCTTAGTAATAAACTTTTAATTTACAAATCCATTTTTCAAGCCATCTTAATGTATGGTTCGCCTGTGTGGGGAGTATGTGCAAATACACATGTCCAAAACTTGCAAGTTTGCCAGAATAAATTGTTGAAATTAATGATGAAATTACCATGGCATTTTTCCACTAAAAGACTGCATGCACAAGCTAAAGTAAAAATTTTATCTTTAAAAATTTCTGAAGCTCAAAACCGATTTAGAGATCATTGCAGTATGTCTTCTAACCAACTCATATATAACATGTACATTAATGAATTTACTTAAAAATTTTTATATATGTAAATTATTACTATTTTTATAAATATTATATAATTTCTTCTCCATTCCACACATCTACATATCTTTAATTAAAAATTATATCACTATTATTGTATATATTGTATCTTCGCTTTTTCAGCCTATACCTCTTACATTATAATTTACATCTAAATTATGTATGTCTGAGTTCAATTTACTTAAATTCAAAGGTTTTTGATTTGTAGTATTTTCCTTAGCAATCTTTACTTCCTCTTCCATTTTTTTCCTACTTTTAATTTTTATAATGTTATAGAATTAAGGTTAATTCCGTTTCTTTACTTGCATTTTGTGAATAAATTGTAATATTTTACTACTTGAATAATAAATAAAATAAAACTAATAATTTCTGAAGATAATTGATTTAAATTCATATGAGATGTCAAATAAGTAAGAGCTTCTGACTCTGGCAATGAAAGACACTTCACATATGGCATATTAAAATCGCCAAGAACTAATATTCGGTCCGAATCATTAATTTTATTAATAACGGATTGTATTGGTTATATTACCAATATATGCTGATGAAGGAGGAATATATGGGAAATTACAAAAATCTGTTAAATTCCTTGAAACTGAGGTTTGCAAAGTTATAACTCGCGAAATATAAACATATTGCATATAATTTAAATTTATTTCTATAAAATGAAGTGTTCTTGTCAAAATCTTAAAATATTGGTAATAAATAATAACATGGGTGGAAGCTGTGATGGTGGAAATGTAAAAAAATTGGTGAAAATGTGTTGAAGCCAACGAGTTTTTTTTGTGTTCTTTCCTGATTTGTGGCTATACTACACATGATTTTTCGATATAATCACTGCATCCACCCAAAATGGATGCTGACATTTTGAAGCCGGATTTTCGGTGTTTTTTGAATATTTCTTATAATTAGAACACGCATACAGATAATGGACTAAACTAATTATAGGATTATAGAACTCGTGATTTTGCTTCGTTTAGTGTATATCCCATGAATGTGCTCATACTCATTACTTTCTTTGCAATTGGGTTCCAAAGACAAAAATTTGATGCGTAAATTTTTATAAAAAACATATTTTTGAGTCTGAAATGAAGAAAGTTCATTCAAATTCCGTGGAACCCCGCGAGATTTTAGTTTTTTACGGGTCTAATTAGCCCATTCAAAACGGCGGAATAGGTACTTTGAATGTGGGAAAACTGCAAACATTTATTTTGACAAATTCGCGTATATAATCGCGTTTTTCTTTGAATTGATTTCACATTCATTCTTGTGTTATCATATTCGCGAATCTGTGTGAAAATAGTTCAAAAATATATCGATACGCGCATAATATGCGTATTTTATCCATAATCGATTGTGGAGGCACATCCGCGGTTCTTAACCGATCCTTTTAAAATAGGTGTCTTCTTGTGTATTTTCATAGGAGATTACTGAAATCGGATGCGCATAAAAATCGTATGCACGTTGCGCCATTTTTAGTTTTTGTTTTTGCATTCATTTTCAGATATTTTCATGTTTTTATTTGTTTTTCGCGACAATTAAACCGTATTTCAATGTGATTTGACTAGTATGCAAAGAAAGCAAATGAGTTTAACCATTTGTTAAGAAATAGGAATTAATTTAATTTATATTTGAAATACAAAATTCAAAACCGCTCTAACTTTTGTGCGCAGCATCCGTATTTGTGAACGCGAACAGATTTCGAATCAGCATATTTTCTTTAACCTGTATACCAAAAATTATGAATGTGATGGCAAAAAATTTTCAATTTTTTTTTATGGAATTTTAAAGGAATTTTGTAATTTCCCATATGAACAATTCAATGGATATGCCGACAAATTCTATATCAGCTAAATGATTTAATTGAATTGAGTTAGTGGAACTTTTGGCATTAACTGCGGTGATGACAAATCCGATCTTTTCTAAATATTTGAATTGTTGAATTTAGTATTTCACTATTAAGCACAGATGTTTAATGCCAAGTTTCAGAAAATACTATAATATAATCAAACCCAAGACTATCAGTATATAAACGAGCTACCTTTGCTGTCCTTTCTAGAAATTCTTTTACGAATGCTCTAGCAGGCCAAAAATCTCTCGAGATCAACTTTGTAAATAATTACATCTTAATGCACTAATATTTTAAATGATGACCTATAGCATCGTAAAAACTAACTTCCCTCAATTTTTGATTTAATATAATCATATTGTTACGAATATAAATTTAGATTTAAGTTAATTTAGATGAATTCCGTTAATTTAAAAATTTGAATTGTAACGTAAATTTCTACTACGCAGTTTATTCGAATAACTTCACAACAACAACTACTGTATAGATTTTTCTACATCCTTCCATTTCCTCTTTCATTGTCTATTTTTTTGTTGACGTACAATTCTTGTTAAACGTCATCATTGATGATCGCTTAATTCCTCTTTCTTTGTTACCCCCTCACCTGTATATGTGTTGTTGTTATTGTTTACTCAATGTAAGTTTGTATGTGTTGTTGTTATTGTTTACTCAATGTAAGTTTGTATGTGTGTTTGTTGCATTGGTAGATTGTTCGTGATCTAGGTGTTACCAGATCGTCTAGAAACTTCTGTAGCTACAAGCAAGGCTTATATAAATAGGGGTAATGGAAAGGCAGTGAGTCAGTTGTGAATCAGATCGCGAATTGAAACCGTCGTGTAAAGTAAAGTGCAAAGTAAAGTTGTGTGAATAAAATCATTGTAATAATCGTAATCAGAACGAACCCGCGTTTTATTTGGTACGAACTGTATCGGGAAATAAAACAACGTCTACACGGGAATAAGTAAAATCCAAGAACGTAACAATTGGTGTCGGAAGTGAGATTACGATAATACTACGATGAAGTTTAAGGATCTACGAGTGGAAGACTTGAAGAAGGAGCTGAATAAATTGGAATTGTCCTCTACTGGCAACAAGGCTGAACTACAAAAACGTCTGTTGGATGAGTTCGAGCGCCGTGGTATGAACATCGATGCATATGAGTTTGACAGTAAGGATGAAGTGGATTTATCGGAAATGGGCGAATCCAACGGTGGGGAAGTCCAGTCAGTAGCTGCCAAGGGTGACGATTTGAGAGAAATGCTGGCTAAAATGTTTGAGGAAAATTTCAGAAGGTTCGAAGAGAATTCCAGAAAGTTAGATGAACTCAAGGCAGAGAATTGTAGAATGTTTGACGAAAATTCGAGAATAATGAACGAGAAACTCGAGAACATTACAGAAGTTATTGGAAGGAGAGTGGAAACCGTGGAGGTCCAAATTAAAGAGTTGGATAAGAAAGTGCAGTCGGTTGACGAGAAATTTCTGGCTCACGACCACAGGGTTACGAATCTGGAGAAGAAAATTTCGGAAATGGAAATTAAAGGTGGTCCGGGCGAGCTCCCGATAACACACTAAAAATCAAACCTCCTGTATTCGACGGCTCTACATCATTCAATGTTTTCAAGTTACAGTTCGAGACAGTGGCTTCTAGAAATTCGTGGAACGACAGCGACAAAGCGGTTGCACTACTTCTGACATTGAAGGGCAGTGCTGCTGATGTTATACAGAGTATTCCTGTCGCTTCTAGAAGCAACTATGAAGATGTTATTGCTGCACTGGAACGTAAGTACGGTGGCGAACATAAACAAAACATCTACCTTATGGAATTAAGGGGAAAAGTACAGAGGGCAAACGAGACGTTACAAGACTTTGCAGCTGAGGTGGAACGTTTGGTGCTAATGGCGTATCCAGGAGAGAATCACCCATTGGTTTGCCCTTGCCCAAGAGACGGCAAGAATGATTGTTAAGCCCCAGACCCACAAGATTAGCCAACTGGAGACCGAATGTTGCGAACACAAATCTCTCGTTAACTTGATCAAGGACGCCATGAGGCGGGTAATAGAAGAAACAAAGTTTGTAGGGATGACTAAGCACAGGGTTAGATGCTACAACTGCGATAAAGCAGGTCATATTGCGCGCGAATGCAGAGCTAAGCGCAAACGATCCAGGTCATCGTCACCACCTCCAACGAAAGATGGTAGAAGAATGGCTCAACAGTCCACCAATGAGTCACCGTTAAACTAAATCGAGCCAGTCCAGCGGGGCATGAACTGGCTCCCATCGACGATGGCCCCACAATCTCCATAGCAATAGTACAACAGAAAAGTCACAACCTAACAACAACTGGGTACATCAATGGTGACAAGCGAGTTCTGACGTTAGATACTGGCGCATCAAAGTCCATCATAAGATCAGATCTGGTAAAGGGAAAAATAACGCAACTTAATGGAGTCAGACTGCGCACAGCAACGGGGGAGCCCGCGGCAGTACACGGCAAGATTACCCTGAGACTAACTATTGCCAATAAATCGGTGAATTATGAGTTTATAGTTGCCGATATCGTAGACGAAGTGATAATAGGCGCAGATTTTATGATTGCCTTCGGCATCAATCTGGATATGAAAGAGCGTGTAATGACCTGGTCTAACGTCGAAATTCCGTTAAACGTGGGCTACGATGAAAGTACACCCATTAGACGTCTGACTACGGACCATCCAGAGATAATACCGCCCTGTGCCGAAGCAATAATATGGGTACCAATGACTGGAGATTGTGGAGCCGAGAAGTTGTGGGTGGTGGAACCAGCAGAAAACAGAAACAGTAACATCCTAATAGCGAATGCCCTGGTGAAAAGCAACAAGGACGGATTAATTCCTGTTAGAGTTTTGAACCTGTCAAACTAGCAAGAGCAAATTTGCCAATTTTCCGATGTTGGACAATGCACACCAGCTGAAGCTGTAGTTAATTTGGAAACTAGCACCGAAAAGCCAGCAGCCATGGAGAAGAAGCACCTCGACGGCTACATAAAAGAGTGGACACACCAATTATCACCTTCCGAGAGGAACAAGGCTAAGCAGCTATTATGGAAATATGCCTCTACCTTTGCGTTGACAAAAGAGCACCAAGGAAGAACATCAGTGGTGAAGCATGAAATCAATACAGCAGACGCGAGACCCATTAAACAGCCTCCAAGAAGTGTTCCCCTGGCGAAAAGAGACGAGGTCCAGAAGCTGATAAGTGAAATGGAAAAGAGTGGTGTAATAGAACCATCGTCAAGTCCATGGTGCTCCCCAGTGGTATTGGTCAAGAAGAAAGACGGAAGCACCCGATTTTGTGTGGACTACCGAAAGTTGAATGATGTCACCAAGAAAGACAGCTATCCTCTCCCAAGAATCGACGACACATTGGACACATTAGCCGGGACGTCATGGTTCTCCACCCTCGACCTGCAGAGTGGGTACTGGCAAGTAGAGATCGCCGAGAAAGATAAGGAGAAAACAGCGTTTGGCGTTAATGGGGGTCTCTGTCAGTTCAATGTCATGCCATTCGGACTCTGCAACGCCCCGGCTACATTTGAAAGGCTGATGGAGCGTGTGTTAAAAGGGCTGCAGTGGAAGTCGTGCCTCATATACCTGGATGACATCATAGTCATGGGACGCAACTTCGACGAACACATCAAGAACTTAAAGGATGTTCTACAGCAGCTTTCGTCTTCAGGCCTCAAGCTGAACCCAAAGAAGTGCAGTCTCTTCCAACGAGAGGTGAAGTTCCTGGGGCATCACGTGACGCCGGAGGGCATATCGACGGATAAGGAGAAAATTCAAGCCGTCAGAGATTGGCCGCAGCCCCGAAATCTCCATGAGCTGCGAAGCTTTCTGGGTCTCTGCACCTACTACCGTCGATTTGTCCCAAATTTTGCCAACATCGCCGCCTGTCTGCACCGCTTAACGCAAAAAGGCCAGAGGTTCCAGTGGGGCAACGACCAAGAAGAGGCATTCAGAAAGCTCAAGGACATGCTATGTAGAGCCCCCATTTTGGCATACCCTACACCTGGCGGCAAGTTTGCTCTGGACACAGACGCAAGTGCGTGCGGCATCGGTGGCGTCCTTTCCCAGGAAATCGACGGACAGGAAAAAGTCATCGGGTACTACAGCCGGACATTGTCGAAACCTGAGAGGAATTACTGTGTGACGAGGAGAGAGCTGCTTGCTGTCCTTGAGTGCGTTAAACACTTCCACAAATACCTATATGGCCAGCATTTCCTGCTGAGGACCGACCACGCTGCTCTCCAATGGTTGCTGCAGTTTAAGAATCCGGAAGGTCAACTAGCCCGTTGGATCGAGAGGCTCCAGAGTTATGACTTCAGAATCGAGCACCGAAAAGGCGGAAAGCACGGTAATGCTGATGCCCAGTCTCGTCGGCCATGCAAGGTAGAATGCAGGCATTGCTCAAAGGCCGAGAATAAAGAAAATATCGTTGATGTCCGACTATTGCAGTTTGAGTCGGGTGAAGATTGGTCGACGGAACAACGAAGAGATCCCATTCTGGGCAAAATAATTTCGGCCATAGAAACGGGCAAGCGACCTAGTCGCAAAGAAATTACCTCCGAAAGCCCTCTTTTAAAATCATATTGGGCCCAGTGGGACAGTCTACTTATAATAGATGGTTGTTTATATCGCAAATGGGAAAGTGAGGACGGTAAATCTCACCGGAACTTGATCGTCGTCCCCGACTCCAAAATAAGAGATGTTTTGTCGGAGTTTCACGATGGGCCAAGTGGAGGACATCTTGGCATAGCAAAGACCGCTGAAAAGGTAAAGCAGAGATTCTACTGGGTCGGCTGTCAAAAATCCATTGCCGACTGGATCGCCAATTGTGAAAGGTGCATAAGGGCTAAAGGTCCAACACGGAAGAGTCGAGGCTACATGCAGCAGTATAATTCAGGAGCCCCTTTTGAAAGAGTCGCAATGGATGTAGCTGGACCGTTCCCAACAAGCGACTCTTGGAACCGGGATGTCTTAGTGGTCATGGATTACTTCAGCAAATGGCCAGAGGTTTATGCTATCCCAAATCAAGAAGCCAGGACAATTGTAGATGTGTTCAGCAAAAATTGGATTTGTCGCTATGGTGTTCCATCTGAGGTTCATTCCGATCAAGGTAGGAATTTTGAATCAGCGATCTTCAAGGAAATGTGCGACTCCTACGGAATCAAGAAAACCAGAACGACGCCCCTACATCCACAATCAGATGGCATGGTGGAAAGATTCAATCGCACCCTGGAAGAACATCTACGGAAAGTGGTGGACAGTGGCCAACGAGACTGGGATGAGCATATTCCAAAGTTTTTACTGGCTTATAGATCGGCCATTCATGATTCCACATCCCGGACCCCAGCCAAAGTTCTGTTCGGAAATGAATTAAAGCTACCTGGCGATTTGATATTCGGTGCTACCCCAAACGACGATGTGAACCAAGAAGAAGACAGTCAAAACTCTTTTAGTAAAGTCCACGATGCAGTCCGACATCGAATAAAAATGGTTAGCAACCGCATGAAGGCAAGGTACGATCGAGCGGCAAATACTGATGGGTTTCAAGAAGGGCAACTGGTACTATTGTTCAACCCACAACGAAAGAAAGGACTATGCCCCAAATTGCAAACGCACTGGGAAGGACCCTACAAGATTGTCACGAAAATAAATGATGTGGTTTATCGCATCCAGAGGAGCGACAGTCCCAGGTCGAAGATGAAAGTTGTACATTTGGAGCGGCTGACCCCCTACGGAACGGGAACTGTGCCTATTCGGGACGAACAGGCTTAAGCGGGGGGCAATGTTACGAATATAAATTTAGATTTAAGTTAATTTAGACGAATTCCGTTAATTTAAGAATTTGAATTGTAACGTAAATCTCTACTACGCAGTTTATTTGAATAACTTCACAACAACAACTACTGTATAGATTTTTCTACATCCTTCCATTTCCTCTTTCATTGTCTATTTTTTTGTTGACGTACAATTCTTGTTAAACGTCATCATTGATGATCGCTTAATTCCTCTTTCTTTGTTACCCCCTCACCTGTATATGTGTTGTTGTTATTGTTTACTCAATGTAAGTTTGTATGTGTTGTTGTTATTGTTTACTCAATGTAAGTTTGTATGTGTGTTTGTTGCATTGGTAGATTGTTCGTGATCTAGGTGTTACCAGATCGTCTAGAAACTTCTGTAGCTACAAGCAAGGCTTATATAAATAGGGGAAATGGAAAGGCAGTGAGTCAGTTGTGAATCAGATCGCGAATTGAAACCGTCGTGTAAAGTAAAGTGCAAAGTAAAGTTGTGTGAATAAAATCATTGTAATAATCGTAATCAGAACGAACCCGCGTTTTATTTGGTACGAACTGTATCGGGAAATAAAACAACGTCTACACGGGAATAAGTGAAGTCCAAGAACGTAACAATATATATCATCAGCCGTAGTATCCGGTGCAAACATAGATCAAATACTATTTTCATGACAGGAGCCGTTTTAGCTCCGGAAGCAGCCACTGAGAAGCATCAGGTAGAGATGCAAATGTGGTATAGGTTGGTAATGTGGTGTAGTCACTTTTTTTGTAAGCTGAAAATTTTAGAATAACTGAAACATGTTCTATAGTTTGCTGTTCTCAAAAAAATACGATAGCAATGATCTGTTTAATTTATTTAACTCACATTGAGAATCAGTAGCAAAAATTATTTTTTTCATGAAATTGACTTTTTTTCGGTTGGAGTTTAAAAATATTTTTTTGTTGTACAGATGTATTTTAATTAAAATACATCATACATTATTTATTAAAATAATTAGTATGAACTAAAAATCAAATAATATGCGCGATTGCACCACATAATCACCAATTTAGGAAAAAAACTAGACATTCCTTCAGTAAACACAAGTGCAGGTAATGTGGTGTACCTTGAGCCTGCATGAAAAAAGCCAGCACTAGACAAAATCTCATTACTATTTGAAACATTTGTACTCTACGAGAGTCTACCATGAGTTTAACAACTTCTCCATACAACAATTAAATATTAACATGTGTAGACTTTTAGCGTTTCTGTCCAGAAACTGACAGCGCAAATCTTTTACAAAATTGTATAGTCGCCAGAAAGTTGTCTACAATGCGCGCAGCACCAACGAACACCAACATTTTCTTTAATAGTGTCCACTACTCCTGCATTCATACCATTGATAAAGGCAAAGCCAACATGTTACACATAATGCATCATTTGCAACAATATTGCACAATTCGTAGGGACACGACATTTTTAATCATTTTTATTACTATTACTATTTTCTTTAATAGTATCCACTACTCCTGCATTCATCCGGGCGCACTTAACATACCATTGATAAAGGCAAAGCCAACACATAATGCATCATCTGCAACAATATTGCACAATTCGTAGGGACTTGACATTTTTAATGATTTTTATTACTATTATTTTTTTTATAAAATATGTGGAATTTCTATTCATACCATTAGGTATGTGGAAAAACACATCTGCTTACATTTGTTTAGGTTTAAATCCATAACAGTTTAATTTGCACCATTCAAAAAGTCTATTTAATTCGGCTTGTTTCATAGAATTATGGTTGATAAAAAACTTGACATTGTCTGCATACATTAGCAACTTGGAATGGATTATCGCATTTTGCAAATCATTTATAAAGAGAAGAATGAGGACTACCTTGGGAAACGCCGAAGGAACATAAATGGATTTGGAGAGAAAATCGTCGAACAAAACTAACTGTGATCTACGTTTCCACGACAGAGGGGTTTACGATCCGAAACGACCCGAGTCTTATTCGGCCAACGTCTGTCACCAGAGCCCATTGTGTAAAACCAATAGAGCTGCTACAACAACAACATTATCCCTAATTGTGTCTACTACACAGCCACACATGTACCTTGCTTTGAATACAAGTAAAAAATCTTAAAACCACGAGAAAGCCAAAACAAATGTATTCCTTCCAAGAAAAACAAAAACACAGCAACCATTCCTTGTTCAGCTGTGTTTTGTTTTGGTATTGTTTTGCAACATCTCGCCTATCTCTAGATTGTGGTTAGTTTTGTATTCCATTGTTTCCTTATTTCACTCACTGCTACCGAACTCTGCATTGGTGTTATAAAATTCACATGTGCATTTTCCTAATTATGTTTGTATATATGCAATATGCCAATCAAGTGTTTATTTGTCAAACAAGTGCGTTGAGCAACAAGTCGAGTGTTTACATTTGTCGTAATTGGTTCCACTGACGTAAAAAGAACACGTAAGTAAATAAATAAGAAGAACAAGACAAGAAAAGAAAGACATAACAAAGAAGATAATAACAGAAAATCAAAGAGGTAGTGTTTCTCTCTCTCCCTGTGTCATATAAAAAACCCGCCACCACCACCGAACGCACAAAAAAGTTGATTTTTTTTCTTTCTCAATCTCTTTGGTAAGAAACCAGTATTTACAGTTTTATGAATTGCGTTCATAAAATGCAGGAATCACGACATTGGCAACACTTTCTGAACACAATTCATATAATATACGAATTATTTCTTTCTGTGTACTTTAACATTAATTGATTAAGGCAAAACCAGCAAGTGACACACAACTCATAATCTACAGAAATATTACACAATTCGTAAGGACAAACCATTTTTAAAGATAATTATTATGTAAATTTGATTTATGAGTTTTCTGGAATTTCTAACCCTTGAATTTCTTATGAAACACAAAATTTGGAAACTCTGTTTTGAGATGTCAAAAAAAATTATAACTTACAATTATTGGTCTGTTCCCGTACTGCAAGCATCTACTTTTTACTATTTTGTTCGATATCATAAAGGAGAATGGGGGACTTTGACGTAGCTTTTCGTTTTATATTAACAAAGTCATAAAAAGATTGAGAATTAGACTTGAAATTATGTTTAGTCTTGCTTATATAAAGATTGTAAAGTTTTCGGGACCCTGTCGTATATTTAGACCTTGCATATTGATTATGTATTTAGCATAATCTATAGAGGAGCCTGAAGTTAAAAAGGTAGCGGTGGACGACAGATGCGGAGGGGATATTATTATCCTTATGGGATAAAAATATTCAACAAATTAGAGGCGTCCATAAAAATTCCCATATTTTCGCGGAAATGGCTACATAAATGGCGGCTAATGGATTTGATTATGATGGAGAAGAAGTGAAAAATAAAATTCACAATATTACTAACAGATACAGGTAATAATATGACATGTATATTTATTAGTATTTAATTGGTGTTTTTTTCTTTACATAGAGGAAAAAAAGAAAATTGGACCATCAGGTGGATCCCCTTCCAGTTGGTGGTTTTACCAAAGGGTACACGGCATACTTGGCGGATACAAGTTTCACAATATACACTCTGTAGTGGAGGAGAGCATCGGTAGGTGTTAGTATATACCTAAACTGATTTGAGGGTGTGTGAGTCCAATTGGAACATATAAAGATCTGTGTGTATATAATATTCTGTGACCTATATAAATACATGTTCTGTATATAAAGACATGTCGCCTTGATAGAGACATGTGGTCTATATAAAGACAGGTGACCGATATACAAAAAGACCTGTGGTTTTTATATAGAATAATGGGTATATAAAGGCTTTTGGTCTCTATAAAGCCTCATGTCTCTATATAGATGAATTGGGAAACATACATTAAATCTTAAACTTTCATTCGGGGATCGCTATTATTATGTAAGATAGTCGTAAGATATTGGTTTTGAAATATGTACTACAACGATACGACGAGTTTTAAATTATGCTAAAAGTAGTATATTCTGAAATATCTTGCAACATTCGCCAATTCATTGCTATGCAAGCATTTTAATGTATTTGACACTACACTGTGGTGCAGGGTATTATGACTTTGTGCATATGTTTGTAACAAACAAAAGTATCGAGATACATTGTTACTTTTGAGAATATACGTAGTCGATTTTGCTTTTCCGGTCGTCTGTATTTCAATGTATTTTTATAAATACGCAGAATGGCTGATTTTAGCAACAATACAAAAAAAAAATGTAGAACATTTTTAGGAGTTTTTAGAAATCTTTATTCAAATTAAATATTTACAAATGACTTTTTTACTTCCGACGTACGACGAAGTTCAAGGCAATTCTTCATTTGAAATGCTAAGCGGTGATACTGAAATCGAAGATGCTCCCGCCATACAATACACCGCATCAAAATCAAGGAAGAAGGAGAAGTACAGCGATAAGGAAAATACAAGAAATGTTCAACAAAATATAGAGACTACGAATAGGAAGTTCGTACATAGTGTAAAGCAAATGAATGACTTAAGCGAAAAAGGACTGCAATTACAAAAGGAAATTGCTGACATGGAAAAAGAAAGGAATGGAATTCTCAGCGAATTTTTAGATGTCTTTGAAAACAATGCATATACCATTATTTTTTTACATTGTTCCGTCCAATTTCATTTAATGCAGTTTATTGTAAAAACTAATATAATTCTGTATGCAATACAATAAAAAATAAATCTAATTTATCTATGTATAAAAGTCCTAGTGGTAAAACTTTTCAAAAATCGTTGGAACTGTTTCAATTGTTTTTTCGTTTTTGATTCCAATTCGTGTTGTTGTTTATTGACTTTCATGGCTTTTATGATAACGGAATTTTGAGATTTATTTTCAATATTTGTGGATTTTTTCTTTTGATTGGAAGTGGAGGAAATTTGATTATTGTTGATGTTTTGGGAATTTCTGATCTCTTCACCTGCTGTCCTTCCTCCATAATCCTCGTCATCATCGGATCATAAATTAATAATTTCATTTGTTTTCAATTCTAAATGGGATTGTTTGTTCTGGGTTTTATTATCTTTTATTTTTTGTGGGGTTTTCCTTGTTGTTGTAGCCTCTTTTCCGGAATCGTCTTTGTTGTTGTTGATGCTGTTAGTATATTGTTTCGCCTTTTTTGCTTTCATTTCATGTGAGTATAAATTTCAGCTGACCTTTGGTATGTTATTGTCTCGTGAGAAATACAATTTTGTATATTAGAGGATCCAGACGACTTTTTCAGAATGGAGTGTTTAACGCATTTGTTCTTCTAGTACACAGCTACAATAATGCCAATAACATATACAATAAATTTCAATCCAATTCAAAGATGTAGCCTTGCAGCAATTTCATCATTTTTAAAAAGTCATTAAAAAAATTAAATATATTATTTTGAACATTCAGTGTTTTAAGGGCTAAAGGATGCAATTTTTCGGATTTGTATATTATACAAACTTGTTCTGAAAGTCAATAGCTAAACAATTG
This sequence comes from Musca vetustissima, assembly GCF_032173495.1. Classification (NCBI taxonomy): domain Eukaryota; kingdom Metazoa; phylum Arthropoda; class Insecta; order Diptera; family Muscidae; genus Musca; species Musca vetustissima. The sequence goes on from NW_026879958.1 coordinate 95,784, forward strand.
CCAAATTACTTATGTGTACACTTATTGTAATAAGGACAGTGATTTATAAATTGTAATTTTATAAATGATTACAAGTGGTGTAAGCTTCTTTACGTAAAAAGAGTTTTATTCTGTGACGGAATAAATAAAAATACCAAAAAGACTTTTATTTTTGACGGAAAAAATTAAAATCCCAAAAAGACTTTTGTTTTTGACGGAAAAAATAAAAATCCCAAAACAACTTTTATTTTTGGCGGAAAAAATAAAAATCCCTAAAAGAGTTTAATTTTTAACGGAAAAAATAACAATCATTTTTAACAGTTAAAAATCGACGTTTATTTCTTTCCGTTGAATAATAATCCTCAACATGGGAACTGAGAACTCAAGATCACTCAATATCCTTAATGGTCTCCTCAATACGAATCTATTGGTATATGACACTATAGGTGTCCCATGTCTCTAACATGAAGAGTTTTTTTGTTCGCATTTTAAAAAATAACTGTTATTTTCGGTCCCTGGTAATAATTTATATCCTCAACCGAGGTATGTGTGCAAACCTAGATACAAATACCATTTTCTTGGTGGGAGCCATTGATAATTGTCTTTGACCAGGTTGGAGGGAAATGCTAGGGTTAGCTACGGGAGAAGGTTTTGAAGTCCTTACCAGTTTAGCACTACTAATAATCACAGATTTTGAATTAATCACTTCATTTGCATCCTTAGCGATTTCCGCGGCCGAATGTGATGCAACACTAGCATAAGTCTGTACACAATCAGTTTCCGTTGTATGTGATATTGACGGATTGTTGTTGTAACAGGTTGGCTGTTGACGAAAGTTCTTTCCTGAAAAATGTTGATAGAAGAAAACGGAAGGAAAAGGAAAATATATTAATTAATTAGGAATTCGGATTTGAAGAGGGTAGCCGGAGAAATTGTGCCACCTCTATTGGCTTTAGCCATCAGTCTATGGGCAATAGACTCGTAGGCTCGGACGGACAATTGAATAAATGGTGTGTGTCGTGAGGGCTTTGCTGGCAGGAGGGACACCTGTTTAGGGTTCCGGGGACAATGCGCTCTCGATACGAGTTGAGTACATTGCTGTATCCGGACCTTAGTTGTGCCAGAATTGAACGGGTTTGCCTAGGAAGAAGCCTCTCACTCTCCGAAATTGCAGGAGGATGTTGTTGTAGGACTTTATTGCATCTGTTGCCATTTATGGCATCGGAGACCGCCAGTTGATGCACGGATTTTATCGCGTTCGCTATCGACAATCTGTTGACGTCCGATGGAATGACGTCTTTGATGTCATCACGATAGCGCCTGAAGTCCTGGCGGATGTGTCGCGGAGGTGGATCTGCCATCACAGTTTGATGGTTAGGATGACACGGCAGATAGCATGTCAGCAGGAACTGTCTAGTCAACAACACATTATGTTGCTTGACTGACAGCATCCTGGTCTCCTCATGGAGGTGATCGACGCTCGTCATCTGGACACACCCGGTTGCAATTCGGAGTGCATTATTTTGGGAAGTTTGCAATGATCTCCATTGTGTGTCGCTAAGGAAAGAAGTCCAGACTGGGGCAGCATAATTCAGGATGGAACGACCTATAGCCTTATAAGTCGTTACCAGCGTTTCTTTATCCTTGCCCCAGGAGGTGCCAGCCAAAGCTTTCAGAACTTTATTCCTAGCTTTCACCTTCTGGTTGATGTAATTGGAATGCGAGGAGAAATGAAGGAGGCTATCGAAGACCACCCCAAGGATTTTCGGATTATGGACGGTGGGGATGCGCCTACCTTCAACGGAAATGTCAAGTTCTAGATTGACTTCTCGCGTCCAGGAGGTAAAAAGTGACACGGTAGACTTTGCAGTGGATAATTTCAGATTGCGCTCCCGGAAGAAGTTGGTTATGGTGGCTAGATAGTTGGAAATTCTTGCACTTACGTCGTCAATGTTAACGCCGGACGAAATAATCGTACAGTCATCGGCGTACGACACCACTGAAACATCTGGTGGAGGAATGGGGAGTTTCGCAAGATACATGTTGAACAAAATGGGAGAAAGGACACCGCCTTGCGGTACTCCCATTTTGATCTTGCGATATTTGGATTTTTGGCCACGGAACTCAACGAAGGCCTGCCGCCCATTAATTTAGTTGGCAAGCCAACGTTTGATATCACATGGAAGGGTGGAATTTGTGATATCGGAAATCAGCTCGGAATGATTGACCGTATCAAACGCCTTGGACAGATCTAGAGCTGCCACAATGGTCCGTTCAGGTGGTCGTCGCTGATTGAGGCCATTCGCAATCTTGGAAGTAATTTCTTGCAAAGCCGTTGTTGTGTTATATGATTCCCTGAAACCGTGTTGGTGGGGAGCAAGAATGAAATGCTGTTTCAGGGACGGAAGCAATAGAGACTCTAAAACCTTGGCTACTGGTGACAGAAGAGAAATCAGGCGGTAGGATTCCCCATTAGTAGCGGATTTATCTGGTTTTAGGATTGGAATAATCCGGGCAACTTTCCAAATGTCAGGAATTACCAACTGTGACATCGAGCTTCTTTACATTAACATGGATATGCCGTCTGGACCAAGGACTTTGGATGGTTGGATTTGGAGATAATTGCCTCTACCTCCCTGGATGTAAATGATAGTGGCTGCAAGTCTCTTTTAAGATTCTTGGATCTCCGGATAACTGCTCGCTTGGTCCTGTTCTGCGAAGATGGATGCTCAATGAATTGGCGGCAGAACTGCATTGCACATTTTTTGGCATCGGAATGTTGAATGTTATCGAAGGAAATAGCAGGGAGATTTTTATTTCTTTTGGAACCAGATAGACTCTTAATTGTGGACCATAGCTGCTTGGAATTTATGTTGCAGTGGTTAAGGTGTTCTAACCATTTAGAGCTGTGCTCAAGGACTAGAGCATCTATTTCAGCGCTAAGCTGCGGAATTCTGTCGTCAGAGGGGCTTTCAGCACGGAGTTGGTCGCGTTGCTGTGCCAATCTGGATGCCCTGGATGGATAATTTGGTCTCATTAGAGGAATTCTGCCCGCAGGAATAAAGCGTTTTGCCGCTTTTTGAATAATTTCTCGGAAAATTTTGTCACCCTTTCTGGCACATACGGGTGGCGGCATAGGACTTAAGGAGTCCTCAATGAATTTTGTGAAGCCGTGCCAGTTGGCTTTATTATAATTCATGAAAGTACGCTGATCGGGCTCCACGAAATCGCTGGGTTTCTCTATCTGTATATCTGACATCTCGCTGGATGATGAATGCGAGTCCCCCGCCGTGGTCTCTATCTCTGTCTCGCCGAATGATATTGTAATTCCCGGAAGAGGATAAGGAACAACTACTGGTCAGCTTCGTCTCTTGCAAGGCAGCAATGAGGATGTTGTTTTCATGCATGAAGTTTGTGATCTCAATTACCTTATTCCTAAGACCATTACAATTAAATTGCATGATTAGGAATGAGGTATTTGGATCACTCCCCTGCATGGACTGCTGCTGTGGAGGCAGGCGGGTGGAGTTATTCGGCGAACGGAAAACCTGCCTGTAACGCTGTTGTCTGGATGGGAAGTTTTGAGCATTCGTTGATGGAATAGGATGACTAGAAGGAGTGCTAGTCGGAACACTAGAATGAATTCTACTTGATGAATGGCTAGACGGAGTGCTAGCCGTAGAATAGGAAGAGAAGCTAGTAGAATAACTAACTTCACTACCAGTATGAGCACTAGTGGTTGTACTACTGGATGGAGAACTAGACGGAGTGCTAGCCGTAGTACGCGAATCACTAGTAGAATAACTAGTGGAACTACCAGCATTGGAACTGGTAGGAGTCCTGCTTAACGGAAAACTAGCCGGGGAGCTAGCAGCAGAACTTGAGGAAGAGCTAACGGAATAACTAGCTCTACCACTAGTACTCACACTAGTAGCCTGGATTCCAATTCCTGTGTGAACGCAGGGTGGTACATCTTCACATATGGCACCAGTTTCTGCAACCATTGCACCTTACAGATGTCATATTTCTCCGTATGATTTCCCCGCAAACCGAACAGTAACACTTGGAGCGAATTGTTGTATGTATCGGTTGTTGTATTTTGATATGTCAAAAATATTTTACCAAAACAAACAGATTCGCAAGATTTTTTTACACAAATTTTTGTAGAAAATATTAATAAAAGTATTGCAAAGAAGCTCTTCGAAATTCGGAGATTTTCATTTATAATTTTGTTTTTTAATTGTTTGCTGGGGCATTACAACAACATTTTTGACATTTGCACCAACAGCTGTGCCGATGCGGCTACCTTATTAAATATACCTTGCATGGTACAATTATACAAGGTAGATCAGCTTTTGTCAAAAGGAGAAAATACGCCTCTACCTTATGGGCAATAATGTCAGAATAATTAAAAACAAATGCAACAGGTCGTTTGTTTGCTAGGGCATTACAACAACATTTTTGACATTTATTTGCACCAACAGCTGTGCCGATGCGGCTACCTTATTAAATATACCTTGCATGGTACAATTATACAAGGTAGAGAAAATACGCCTCTACCTTATGGGCAATAATGTCAGAATAAATGAAAACAAATGCAACAGGTCGTTTTGTTCATATGACATATTTTTAAAATTTTACCAAAAATGCGAAAAATGAATGGAATGTCAGTTTTTCTTTTGAAAATCGAGTTGGGGATATGATTTACATATTGATTCATGCACAACTCATACATTTCTTTTTACAAATGTTGTAAAATTCATCTTCAAACAAATCGATTTTGGAATATATTTTGTTATATTTTTCGAAACTTTACACACATTTAGTATATAATAGGTCTTCCAGTAAGGGATTGGGATATGATTTACATATTTATTCATGCACAACTCATACATTTCTTTTTACAAATGTTGTAAAATTCATCTTCAAACAAATTGATTTTGGAATATATTTTGTTATATTTTTCGAAACTTTACACACACAGTCACACATTTAGTATATAATAGGTCATCCAGTAAGGCCAGCTGTTATCTAAATTTTTTGTCAAAATATTTAATTCCTAATAAAAAACGTAGTTGGCTATCAAAAGTATGTAAAATATTTTTTTCAATTTAAAAAACAAATGTGTACAAATGCAAGAAGATTATTTCAAATGGTGTGAAAAATAAATAAATGGTTAACAAAAAATCAGTGCGGGGTGCTAATTTTGTCGTTCGCGTTGAACAAATATATAAAATAAACGAAATATTCTAAAAGACATTTTCGCCACAACAATAACGCTTGGCAATAAATGTAGATGTAGGGTTGTATTTTTGTAGGAATTCGCCTTCTGGATGACCTGATATTTGGACCATGACTTTGGCATAACAAGCCACAGTAACATGGCACAATGAATAGGTAGACACATGGCACAATAACTGTCGATTAACGATTGGATAATTAACTGTCAAAGTGGACAATTTATATTTGAATTCGATGTACAATGTTGCCAACCATTTGAAATATTATATGAAAAAAATTTGACAGTAGGTCGAGACAAAAACAAAGGCATGGCACAATGAATAGGAGGGCTGCCATTTGAATTATTTTTTTTCAGTTGCTTCAAATATAAAATCAGGGCTGCCAGATTTTTTTTGGAAAAATGACGATTTTTTTTATCAAAAATCGTCAAAAATTTAAATACGCACATTTAGATATATTTAAATTTTTAAAGCTAATCCAGAAATTCATTTATTTTATAAATAAATATTTGAACAGTCATTTCGACTTTAATAAAGTCATTCATTTTGAAAAGAAATATTTGTGTTAATCATTTTCAACATGTCGGTTTTAATTAACGTATCATAACAATTTGTTTTGTTAACTTTTAAATAATCTTTGGTATAAATTTCTCCATTGAATCCTTATTGGGGGAATTTCGACTTTTCGTTTTATTAAGATTTACTTGGCTGAAAACACGCTCAACATTTGCTGAGGAATGGGGTAATACCATTACCTTCCGTACAAATTTAGTTATTATAGGAAAAACATATGAACCATCACCACGTTTCAAATCAAATATTGCATTCCAAAAACGAAATAAATCGGTTTCATCATTTTCACAAATGTTATCAAAATCAAACAACCTTAGTTCGCGAAATTCTGAATCCAATTTTTGTTTTTCATCTTCGTTCACAAAATGTGGAAATTCTTTAAGGATATCGAAAAATGAATTATTCTTTTCATTACTAATATACGTGGGACTTATCATAGATACAATTTTAAAAATGCTTTCAAATCGAATCTTTTTAAAATTGTAATAACTTTGTATAAATTGAAACTTAAATTTAATATAACAACGTTTCCGTTCACCAATTTTCTTCAATTTGCCCGTGTCAAAAAACAACAACCGTTAACTTTTATTTGTTTTGTTGCTGTCTACCCAGAGAACGGCACAGCTGATTGGTAGTTTTTCATCTATCTGGGTAAACGTAAACTGTTGTTGGCTTTGTAACAGTACAAAGTATACCTCACACACATATGCCAAATATTCAAATTCTTTTTACTTTTTCTTTCGCTTTATACATTTTTGATGTTGCCATAACAAAAAGAACCCAAATATTGCAATATTACTAAAATGACCAAAAATCGTCATTTTTTGGCAAAAATTCAAATCGTCATTTTCAATTTTTGACCAAAAAATTTTTGAAAAAAAAATCGTCAAAATGACGATAAATCGTCAAATCTGTCCTATCCACCATGTAATGGTTGGGATGATCGTCCCTGAAACACCCAAGCAGGTACTGCAACGAAAGCATATTGCTATGCTGACGTACTGGAAGGATCTTCGTCTCCTCATGAAGATGGTCCACTGGTGTCATGAGGAGGCACCCTGTCGCTGTCCTCTGGGCGGCATTCTGACAGGTCTGAATATTTCTCCATTGCGTATCACTGGAATTCGCAGACCACACTGGAACCGCATAGCTAGCCACAGACCTATCGCTTTGTAAGAGGTCAACAAGGTTTCCTTATCTGCGCCCCAAGTGCTGCCGGCAAGCGACTTGAGGACCTTGTTCCTACTTTTCAGCTTATCGCAGATAGCTGTGGGATGCGCGGACGATTTGAACATGCTGTCAAATGTGACCCCGAGTATTTTGGGGTAGTTGGTGGTCGGAATTGTATGCCCCTCGACCTGCACATTCAACGGCATTCTCATCTCCGCAGTCCATGTGGTGAAAAGTGTGGCTGACGACTTCGAGGCGGATATTTTCATATTCCTCGCTTTGAAGAATGCTGCTAAATCGATGAGATATGCGTTCAACCTCACACATATGTCTTCAACAATGGGACCCGACGCAATAATCGTACAATCGTCTGCATACATAACGATTTCTATGCCGTCCGGAGGGCGTGGAATATCGGAAAGGTAGAGATTAAACAGTTCCGGAGAAATCACTCCACCTTGGGGAACTCCCTGTTTAACTCTACGGGGTTTGGACTTATTGTTCCGGAACTCCACGTACGACTGGCGTCCACACATATAGTTGATTATCCAACGTTTCAAACTCGGCCGGAGGGAAGTGTTCTCAATGTCCTCAAACAGCGTGGCATGGCTGACAGTATCAAAGGCTTTTGATAGGTCAAGCGCTACCAACACTGTTCTATCGCACGACCGGTTCTGGTTAAGTCCTCTACAACGCTGTTGTTGTACTATGTTGCTTACGGAATCCATGTTGATGATCCGCAACTGGATAGCTTTCTCTAATGCTGGGGAGGAGTAAAGCCTCAAGGGTCTTCGCTACTGGCGACAAAAGTGAAATCGGCCTGTACGATTCACCTTTGCTGGCATCCTTGCCCGGCTTCAGTAGCGGGACCACCCTGCCCATAGTCCAGGCTTCGGGGACGACGTGGGTGGCTATCGACAAGTTGAGGACGTAGGTCAAGTACTCGACTCCTGGCTCGTCCAGCTGTTTCAGCATACACATAGATATTCCATCTGGGCCCAACGCTTTAGATGACTTCGCGTTACGGATGACATATGCAACATCACCCATCGTAAACTGTGGTGGTACCTCCTCGGCTGGAAGAGATCTTATACGACGAAGTACTCTTCTCTTCGCCCTGTCGCTCTCGGGATGCTCGACCATAGTTTAGTTGTGTTGCCAGTTGCCAAATTTCAATTATGGTCAACTTCAGTTGCTTCAAATAGAATTTGACTTCATTGAGGTTGAAGTCATTGCCTCCGAAAAAAACCTCTGAGCTGCACAGAGGAGGAATTGCTGTTGACCGTCGGGCTTTTCGGAAACCAGGGTTTAATGCTTCAACTAAGTACACAACGGCATCTTTTGGTAGCCAAAAATTAGCCTTAAAGCTAAAATGAGCAGTTGATTGAACATATCATCACTTAATATTAGCTTTTCTGAAATATTCTACAAAGACATAGAAAACGTAAAGACTCGACAAAATGCATTTTGACAAAATAGTTTATGAAAAAATATCCAGGGGGTATCAGGTATAACAGAGGCATGTTAAGAATAAAAACGCTAATACGCGAAAATGTGTGCATAAAATGGAAATAAAATCTGAGAAAAAAAAATATATTTTTTAAATATATATTTTTATTTTATAAGCTTGCTATATAGCGATTAAAACGTTTAATATTGTTCGGTCCGTTGTTATGATATCGTAACAACAGAGGAAAAGCCATCTATTGGAAATTGTTGACGTATCGATTGTCCTATCTTTATACTTATTCAATTTTTTGTTTGTTTACAGGTGGCATTGCCAGTTGAAATCGCAACTGGAGTTTGGTTGCTATCCTTAATCGACCCATAAATCGAAATTACTTAAAATTACGTAAAAAGTTCATGTTGTTCAATAAAAGCCGTTAATTATGGAAAATATTTGATCTTCACACTAAATCACTTTAGAAAACTATATCAAAGGATTTCGAAATAAAAAAAAAATGAAAATACTCCAAACGAATAAAGAGCTGCTCGAAATATGTTTACATCAGGTGATCTTTGAATATACAGTGAGTGTAATAAGTATTTTGCCTCAATATAAAATTGACAAAATTCTAATATATTAGGCGTATATAGCCAGCATACTAAATATGTAAAATGAAATATGTATGATGGGATATGTTTGTGGACATATTTAGATCTTATTTCTGCAAGAATCACTGCGAAAGACCTATTGGTCACGAAGATATTGGCCAAAATCTATACCAATCCAAAAATGATTATCACAAAAAAGTATTTTGCTTTTTATTATCATTTTTGAAAAAAAAAAATCATTATATAACACACGCTTTGTCTTTTTATAGTTACCATTGCGGGTAACCACATACTAAAAGCGATTTGGCGACGATTCCAATAAACCACGGCATTTTTACGCGAATATTTTCTCACATTTACGTTCAATACATTCTCCAGCAATTTTTCATTTAATATATGGTAATTTCTCGTCCTAATCTCAAAATGATAGTATTAGATATGGTCGTCGCGGCTTGAAAACATCAAAATAATAACTTTAGAATAATAAAAAGGAGGTTTTGCAAAATAAATCGCGAGGACAGGACCTTAAAAACTATTAAAACCAAAATCCGACAAACAAATTATTAAAAAAATATCGCGAAACCCCATTTTTCTGACTTTGAAAACTTTATGGTTCATTAATATTGATCTAGGAACCAATATATGCGATGAAAATAGCAATAACGTGGTCAGATTCAAAGAAATGAACAGTTCTAAAACAACAGAAACTACAAACAGTACATGAAGTTGGGAGAAAACATCATTCTTCGTCAAATACTATTGCGTTTTAAAAAACTGTGGTAGCTGGTGACGAATACGCAGTCAATATTTTACATCCGTTTAACACCATCAGTTGCGAATAAAATGCACCAACGAATAAACTGGTCGATCTATTTATTTTCGAAATTTGATGTATTTCTATTGCCACAAAACCATTCATATCTTAGAATCTGACCTTATTGCTATTTTCATCGCATATATTGGTTCTTAGATCAATATTAATGGACCATAAAGTTTTCAAAGTCTGAAAAATGGGGTTTCGCGATATTTTTTTTAATAATTTGTTTGTCGGATTTTGGTTTTAATAGTTTTTAGGGTCCTTTCCTCGCGATATATTTTGCAAAACCTCCTTTTTATTATTCTAAAGTTATTTTGATGTTTTGAAGCCGCGACGACCATATCTAATACTCTCATTTTGAGATTAGGACGAACAATTACCATATATTAAATGAAAAATTGCTGGAGAATGTATTGAACGTAAATGTGAGAAAATATTCGCGTAAAAATGCCGTGGTTTATTGGAATCGTCGCCAAATCTCTTTTAGTGTGTGGTTACCCGCAATGGTAACTATAAAAAGACAAAGCGTGTATTATATAATGATTTTTTCAAAAATGATAATAAAAAGCAAAATACTTTTTTGTGATAATCATTTTAGGATTGGTATAGATTTTGGCCGATATCTTCGTGACCAATAGGTCTTTCGCAGTGATTCTTGCAGAAATAAGATCTGAATATGTCCACAAACATATCCCATCATACATAATTCATTTTACATCTTTAGTATGCTGGCTTTAGGCGTATATATTAGAATTTTGTTAAATATGTATTGAGGCAAAATACATATTACACTCACTGTATATATATATATATATTTTTTTTTTTTAAAGAAATAATTATTGGTATGTTACAGAACGCAAAAATCTGCTATTGTTTACTATTTTATCGATATCATAAAGGAAAAACTGTTATCAAATTGAAGTTTGAACATTCTTGCAAGTTCAGGAACAGATACGTTGTAACCAAATATAAGGAAATCTCATAATTTTTATTCCAAAATGATTCTTCAATAGACAAAATAAATAACGACAACAAACTATACTGGTAATTAATAGTGTGTTTACTAACATTGTTTTTTCATCCATGAAGGCAGCACTCGAGTTCTCTTGTCATTTATTTCCCGTGTTGGTAAAGTTTTCTCACATATGTTACTTGTTTCGCCATCTTCTTTTTCACCGCAACTTTCATCCGAACTATCCTCGTATTGATATGTCGGTTTCTTTTTTAACATTAGCGAAGCAGCCTTGATCTTTGTTGTTGTAGAATCTGTATTTGTTTTACATTTCGCTTCTTCCTCTGTCTTCTCTATGTCTGCTAAAAGTAAATCTAGTTCAGTGTTTTCTATAGATTCATGATAGTTGTTTTGGGATAAAGCATTCAGCTCTTTTTCTACAACATCACTTATTAATGATAATTCAGTATCGTCAAGGCCAGAATCCTGTTCCCACAAATCAGAAGAAATGCGCCTTTTACGAGGTGGTGGCTGATTTGATGATGCTTGGTCGTTTTTAGATTTGTTATCCTCTTCAGGAAACATTACGCTTCGGACACATTTTACAAAGGCATCGCCAAAGCGTAAATATTTCGCTTCGTAGAAACCATCTAGTTTACACAACCTCAGTTCTTCCATCGTTTTTGGTTTATATTCACTTATCTGATTAAGAGCAATATTGGATGCTACCATATATGGCATTACATCCAAATCAGAGGCAATTTTTGTACGTAATCTAAAATAAATTACTTGTGAATTTAATAGGAACCATAAATAGAAAACTTACGACAACAAGGCCTTCATTAATACATTGTCCTCTAAGCCAGATCCACCCAATTTGGCAGCTACTGTTGGAGGGATCATCTTGGCATTTTTGGGTTTTAAAAATTTCAATATATCAGAATAAACTTCAATTTTTATTGTATTTCGCTTTTCTGGATCTTGGTTAAGCCAATCCGCACCAGTTTTGGTAATGTCTATTAAAGTGTAACATCCATAAGCACTTTGTTTTGTGATATTTTGCGTGTAACCCAATCCCTGTAAATTCTCCGACAGAATCTTGTACCAAGCTTCACTCTTTGATGATCCTTTGCCGAACATTGGATGTGTATAGTAATGTTTTGGTATTTCTTGTCGTTTTGAACCTTTAAGTATTAGTATGATTTTTCCCAAACCAAACCGACCTTTTAAATCTTTTAACAATGAGAGAAATTGGAATGCATCGGCTGATACATTTAGCATTCCATCGTCGTCGATTCCTTCGTATATTTGACGATAATCTACTTTCTTAGCTAATAAGAAACAATTGTCACAACAATCACTTCTTGTTTGCAAAGTGGAAGCAACATCATCATCAAAGTATTCTAATATGAATTTGCGTCGACACGTTGTTATTCTCGTATAAGCGGACATTTTTATTGCCTGAGCCTCTAAATGCTTGGACTGGAAAAAATTCACATCTTGGCGCAGGCGTTCGTGTGTTCTCCAGTCTGAAGAATCGTAAAAGAGCACACATTTGGATTTTAAGCCATCGCGACCAGCACGTCCAACCTAAAATAGAGCAAACACATTGTCTTTCAAATTTGACAAATTGTTTCGTAGATATACATACCTCTTGGTAATATCTTTCCATATCATTTGGAATTCCATAATGAACTACCAAACGGACATCCGGCTTATCTATACCCATTCCAAATGCCATTGTCGCTACTATTACTCGCACTTCGTCTCTGGCAAACTGATGATGATATATATTCTTTTGTTTTAATGAAAGTTTTCCATGATAATAATTACATGGGACATGTTGCTGTATTTCTCTAGCAACCATTTCGGCATGGTTACATGTATTGCAATACACTATGGCCGATCCTCTGTCTTGAAGGGCCGCTTTAATAAATTGTCCCATATCAAGCCATGGTCCTGTTCCATTTCGCAATGACGATCTTTGGCGTACTATAAATTCCAAATTAGGTCGATCAAATCCAGTACTTAGCACCTGGGGATTTTTTAAAGCTAGTTGATGGCAAATGTCATCGCGAACTTGTTGAGTTGCGGTAGCTGTTAGTGCTAATATGGGCACACTCGGTAAAGTCTTCCTTAGGATGTTTAGCTTTCTATAAGCGTAACGGAAATCATGGCCCCACTGAGAAATACAGTGGGCTTCATCGACTGCTAACAGTATTAAATGGCTTTCTACTGATTTCAAGAGCCGCAAGCCATTTTCCCCCGTTATGTACTCAGGAGTAGTATATACCAAATTGAAATCCATTTTAAGAATTCGATTTTCAATTGATCTATCCTCTTGAGCAGATCCAAGAAGACATGCCCTTTCTCGTGTCAAATTTAAAGCTCTTACCTGATCCTCCATAAGAGATATTAACGGGCTAACAACAATCGCCAATTTTTTTGCAAATACCGGTGGAAACTGATAGGTCAGTGATTTTCCATAACCAGTGGACATAATAGCACAATTGTCACGACCCTCTTCAAGAATAGAACGTATAATTGAGTACTGAACATCCCGAAATGCTGTATGGCCAAATTCCTTTTCCAGACACTTGATATAATTTGCCGGAGTGTCATCCATTTTATCGTAATATCAGAATAGCAAATTTCTGCAAATATAAACCAAAAGTGAAATACGTTCAAACGCTGTAATATTTGCAGCATAGAATACGCAGTAACTACCTGTATTTGCCTGAAATATTTTTAAAGTTCCTTATTTTTTGAAAATTATCCAAAATAAACCTTTATTTCATTTGTTTTTGAGCTAATTCTCCCGCCATCAATTTCGATGTCTTATTTCAACGAACTAGTTCGATAATTTTCATTGCAAAGAGCTGCAGAAACTAGATCCTCTTATGTGCAAATCATTGACCAATAGTAAGGTCGTCCCAAGGTAGATATACAAGGTAGCCGCATCGGCGAATTTCTACAACATCGGTTGTTGTATTTTGATATGTCAAAAATATTTTACCAAAACAAACAGATTCGCAAGATTTTTTTACACAAATTTTTGTAGAAAATATTAATAAAAGTATTGCAAAGAAGCTCTTCGAAATTCGGAGATTTTCATTTATAATTTTGTTTTTTAATTGTTTGCTAGGGCATTACAACAACATTTTTGACATTTATTTGCACCAACAGCTGTGCCGATGCGGCTACCTTATTAAATATACCTTGGATACATCACTTTTTATTACATCATGGACTAAATTCGAGACAAAAACAAATGTTTTTGTTTTGATACATCACCTTATTATTGCATCATGGACTAAACCATTATGCAATAATACGGTGATGTATTAAAACAAAAACCTTTGTTTTTGTCTCGATTATCTGTCAAATTTTTCCTTATAATATTTCAAAAACTTGGCAGCATTGCACATCGAATTCAAGTAGAAATTACGCACTTTGACAGTTAATCAAGACATCAGCTGTTCTAAATGAACTATCTATTCATTGTGCCATGGGACTACCTATTCCATGGCACAATGAATAGGTAGTCCATTTAGAGCAGCTGATGTCTTGATTAACTGTCAAAGTGGTAAATTTTACTTGAATTCGATGTGCAATGCTGCCAAATGTTTGAAATATTATAAGGACAAATTTGACAGATAATCGAGACAAAAAAAAGTTTTTGTTTTGATACATCACCTTATTATTGCATCATGACCTATTCATTGTGCCATGGACTGAACCTAGTTCGTATCGTTCCTTTATAGGAATAGTTCCAATGAACTGGTTCGTTCTGTGACTACCTAACTCTAGTCTGTTATTTTATTTATGCACCTTGTTCTACCTTGTTTACGGCACAATATATCTATAGTGAAGGCGTTTTAATTCATCCAAGTAAATTCTATAAAAACATAAATTATTATAATTCATATCAAGTATTATAAAAATAATTAAAAGAAAAAAAAATCAGCATAAAAAATACATTTGCTATCGTTCCTGTTCGCAAAGGAAACTCGTAGTTTGAACCTAGAGAAACAGATAGTTTTGCGCGGTTTTTACAAATTTATCAATAAGACAATGCCATTTGCAAAATTTTCAAGAATTCGTGAAGTTAGCAGTGAAGATGACGTATGTAAACTATATCTACATACCAATGTTGTGAAATTGTTCTCTAATTATTTTTGCTATAGCAACATTCGGCGGAAAACCTAATTAGGCCTTCACAAGGCAAGAAATGGAAGACTAAGTCAGTGGGAGAGAAGTCTGCTTATGTTATACTTGAATTGGACGAAGCTCAGAAGATAACTGGCATAGATATTGGCAACGAGCATTCCGCTTTCATTGAAGTTTTGGTTGGAAAATCTTCAGCGGCTCCTGAAGACTTTACAGTAACTTCAATTGTCATATGCATTAGTCCAACAAAATAAGGATATTGATTGCTATTTCAGGAAATTTTAATTACATGCTCATTTATGACACCGATTGAAAGCAAAAACTCAAACAATTCGAATAGGGTAAGATGCTTTGGTACAGAAGCTCTAGTTCCAAGTGTAGCTGAAAAAAATTGGTCTCTTATCAAAATAATTTGCACGCAGCCATTTAACAAACACGTTCAATATGGGCTGTCGTTTATTAAAGTACAAGTGGCACCTAACAACACTACAAAGTCTTCAGGGCTGGTTCCTGGGGCCAAAATTATAGGAACAGAGGTTCAGAGTAAGCCAAGTTCTATACAAATCGGAAAATTTAAATTACGAGAAGATTCACCAGACTCTGAAAATGATGGATCTTCCAGCCTATTCAGTCGGTGGAAAACTAATAAAGATAAGAATGAACAGTCCACGGCTGCTGCCATACGCAATGCAACAAATGTCAGCATCATTAAACAATCCCAAAAAATGCCTGAAAAACCAATAAAAAATAGACACTGCGATACCACAAAAATTGAAATACGGGACCGCAATAGAGATGATCTGATGTTTGGTGCAGCTGACGACACTGAGAATACAGCGAAAGAAGCTCGTCTAGCTAAGGAAATAGACGCCGAAAGAGAAAGGCGAAGGCTTGATGCAAAAAAACAAGAAGAATTAAAGCAAAGAGAGAAAAGGAAATCTCTTGATGCTAGGACACCGCGACTTGTAAGCGATAATAAAAAGGAAAAGGTTGACCAAACGACAAAACCAAATATTAGCTTAAGTGCTGAGTCTAGCACACCTAAGCATGAGTCCGTAAAGAAACGTCCAAGTTCGCCCAATATGAGACCAGCAAAGAAGTGCAAACCTTTGATTGCAAAATATAAGCCATTTAACCAATTACTGAAGGGCGTAGTTTTAGTAATCAGTGGAATTCAGAACCCAGATCGAGCAGATTTAAGAAGCAAGGCTATCGCTTTAGGTGCCAAATACAAGGGAGACTGGGACAATACTTGCACTCATTTAATGTATGTACGGTCCATTTCAATTTATAAAGATTCCTACAAAAGTTTGAATGTCACCCATCTTTAATATCTAATAAATACTATACTTTTACTTTAGATGTGCTTTTAAAAATACACCAAAATATAACCAGGTGAAAGGGAAGGGCAAAATTGTAACACGGTCATGGATAGAAAAATGTTACAATAATAAAAAATACATACCTTGGAGACGATTTGCTCTAGACAGTGCGGAATTAACGAAACCCGAAAGCGATGAGGAGGTACTTGATGAATCATTACAGACTTCGGATAGGGGTAATTGAAACAGAACATACTTATTTAATGTAATTAATATAATTTTTGTTTTAGAAAATGGGACAGGATTAACTAATAAACGTGAATCGGAGGAAAGAAATGAAACATTGTCTCTGTACGATTTAGATGAACATGTATCAAAATCTCAGTCTAAAACGGATGCAATGGTATCTTCTTCCGATAGTGATACTGACGACGATATTAAGCGAATTGAAGAAAGTAAGTCAAAAAATGTTTAAGTGTGGCTAAAGATATTGTAGTTTCCTAATGTACTTACTTTTGTTTTATAGAAAATAAACAGATTGTGGTAAAAGATCCAAAAGCTAGAATACCTACAACTGGAGTTATATCATCGGATGCCATTTATGATGTCTCCACTGATGAAGAATTTTACTTAGAAAACAAACGACAAACATCTACTCATATTATTGTCTAATAATATTGTTAATAAATTCCGGTTACGTTCAGATTGGAAAATTGTATTATTCATTTTACTATTAGGTACTGTCGTTTACTGAAAACCATCTGGTGACATTAGTATTAGCCCTACAGAGTAGGTGTTCTGTAATGCTAATCACCAATAGGTAAATATACAAGATGCTCTGTCAACATTTGAAAATAAATATCATTAATATATCTAAAAAATATAGTGAGTTTCGCGATATTTTCCTTATATTACGTAATTAAAAAATCGAAAAAAATATAAAATTTATTTTGTATATGAAAATAAAAACTACATAAAACAAGTTTATTTCTGTTTATATTAAGTATTTTATATTTATTCGCGTTACACGACCTTCTTTATGAGTGGTTTTAACTTAAAACTTTTAAGTAAGGCGACCAGATTTTGGAAATGAAAATAGATGACATCAAAAATAAAATACTGAATTTACTTGGATTAAACATATATTGCTCTGTTCACGAATCTGCAAGAATCATGAACTAATCGAAATATTTTTTTGGTTTTTCCCTTCATACATTTGAAAAGATAAATTAATAAAAGCTGATATATAATAACGAATCGTAAAACGTTGTCGCTATTTTAAAATCGAAAACAATATCGATTAATAGAAGATTCTTGTAGGTTCTGAAACCGACCAATAGTGTCACGAAACTAAAAATCTAAATGTTTCCATATAATAACCACGTATTCATAAAATAGACGTCAAACAAGTGCGTGTCGCACAACGAAAAAATAATTTTTTCCATTTTTTTCGATCTGTGTGCGCACCGCCAAATCGGTGTGAAAACCGTACCACACACGTCAAACATTGCTTCGATTTACACCGATCGAACGCACATGGTTGACGTGTGAATGGAAAATACAGTCAACGCCCGGTATAGCGGTTGATATATTGTCAGGCCCATTCGTTATATTTTTTATAAGGCTAGCCCATTGTTTTTTGCGCCAGTCAACGCCCGGTTTAACGGTTGATATATTGACAGGCCCATTCGTTATAGCGAAAAATTCATTATATCGCAAAGTTTTTTAAGGTGCAATTTTATTTTAAAATAAAAATGTTAATCCACTTTTCAATGGATTTGTAACAAAAAATATATTAATTAAAGTAATAACATTAATAATGACGTGTTTTTATATTTTTATAAGGCTAGCCCATCATTTTTTGCGCCATTCGTTATACCCAGTAAATAAATTTGGAAAACGTTCGTTATATGCGATAGTCAGTGTATAAAGTCGAGTATTTGCAAAATCTTACTGCACAAAATTCTTTCCGTAAACTCCAGTAAGTTTGTTGTTTTTGAACTGTCAAAGTTACTCTCTCGTTTGAATCTCTTTTACTGGATTTTTGGGTAAACATTTGGTAACAACTGTTACCAAATATCGAGTAAACAGACAGAGCTATTAAAACAAAAATAAACCTTAATAATTTTTTTTCGCAATTTTTTTAATGAATTTATTTTTTGAACTTCTTAAGATGTTATTTATGTGTTAACATTTTTAAATTAAATAAATTCTGCAGAACAATTCTTGTTTTTATTTTCCCTTAAATATTTTTTAAGAGAAATTTTGCCCACCATTGGTATAACACTATGAGGTAACAGCAAGTGTTGTTGTACAACAAACGATACAACCACCACATGGAAATATGTTGTAAGTAACACTAATGTTAACTTCCTCAGAGATGAAGACTTTTGTGTATACGGACTTACATAGAATTCATATCTTTGTATTTTTTAAAATTTAAAAATAAAAAAATCATATCTTTCTGCATCAGACTCCAGTTTAGCTTTCACTGATTTCGCTTGTTGTACTCATTCTTCTCTTTTCCATTATATGCCGCTATTCTAGGCACTAGTCCGCTTCTAGTTACCTCCACATGGATACCCATCCACATTTTTCATCTTCTACAGCTTGCTCATAGTATCTGATTCGCTAAACTGCAGAACTTCGTTTTGTTCCTGCTTATCATAACCCTCTTGTTCTAAATCATGGGTTTTCTCCAGTGGTATTCATACTTTTGCTGGCTAATATTTTGTTATTTTTGATACCACAATTTCTATAAAACCACCATAATTAGAGTGCTCCTCACTCAATAGATTGTCCGATATGTACAATTTAAAGATTTTCATTATCGTTATTACAAAATAGCACAATCTAGTTCATAAGGTTACTTATAATAAAAATGAAAATAATTAATATTAATAATAATTAGTGTAGAAATTAATATAAAAATGTTACTTTTTATGGGTCTAGGAAACAAGTAATATACAATTCATTGTCTTGGAAACCATCAGCTTGCAATATCATTAAAATGGGATTTCACCATAGCTTTTGCAATATCCTTTTGAGTAATAAACCAAATGGACGGGAGCTATGTATTGTAGAACTTAATTTAAATTAGAATTTTGAAATGAAAGGGAAAGTCAGAGAAAAACTTGATTTAAATCACAATTCAATGAATATCTTCTGTTTCCCGATCCCTGCATTTGTCCTAAAATGTACGTGCATTCTATGTACGTGCCGATTAAGAGTCGTCTGCGTACCATTGGACAAATTTATAGAAAACGATTTGATACGCGTTATTCGGTACGCCGCTCTGTTGAAAATTTAATTTCAATCAGACACCCGTTCAAAAACCATATGGAAGCCTATGGCTGCATCTGCCACAATTAAAAAAAAAAAAAACAAAAACGTCAATCAAGTCCAAATTTGATACGTTGTGCAAAATTTCCTGTTAATGGAAAAACATTAGGAGTTTGGTGCATCATTTATGTAAACTCGGACGAAAATATATCGACGCCTCCGAACCATAGTATTATGCTAAGTCGAATTAGCATGTTTTAAAGCTCTTTACGTTTTTTTTACTACGGTCCTTAATTTAAATTCTCTGAAATTTTGGTAATTATCCAAACCAAAGTTATAAGCAAAAATGTACTTAGCATGGTACGTAAGATATAAGAAACTTCCATACTTTGAGAGCTTCCACTGAAAAACTCACTTTTCAGACTTAGCATACTATGGTTCGGAGGCGTCGATATATGGGAGCTATATCTAAATCTGAACGTATCTTCACGAAACTTAGCCAAACATCATTCTAGACTCAATTAATTTTGTGCAAATCGAAAAATATATAGGGTCTTTGGTGCACCATTTACATTAAATCGGACGAAAATATATATGGGAGCTATATCTAAATTTGAACCAATTTTCATGAAACTGAACACACATCATTCAACTCTTAATTCAGTACGCTATGCAAAATTTTGTGCAAATCGAAAGATACATAGTTAATTTGGTGCACCATTTTCTTAAATCGGACAAAAATATATATGGGAGCTATATCTAAATATGAACCGATTTTTACGAAACTTAGCACACATCATTCTAGACTTAAGTCAGTACGCTGTTCCAACTTTTGTGCAAATCGAAAGATATATAAGGACTTTGGTGCACCATTTACCTTAAATCGGACGAAAATATATATGGGAGCTATATCTAAATCTGAACCGAATTTTCAATTTCAATAGGGTTTATCCTTGGGCCAAATAAATGAGCTGTGCCAAATTTCATCCAATTCGAATCATAAATGGGACATGTACTTTGTTTACAATTTAAGGACAATGTATAGACGGACATGCATAAATCGACTTACAAAGTGATTCTATGCATATTCACAAAGACAATACCGAAGTGTATAATATATATACATAATCTAAGACCATGATGAATCAAAAGATGTCCAAATCACACGAGTGGTTTGTAAATTACAGCGACAACAAAACAAGATATTGAAGAAAATTATTTGTTTTTGGTTCGAAAAAATAATGTCATCATATACATACATATATATTTTTTTAAATTTTATACCATGGTACAATTATAAAAGGCAACAGCAAATCCCAGCTGATTTGATTCCACCGTAATACTAGTGTCAATATGAATTTGACAAATTATGTTTTTAAAAATCACCCAACAGGAAAATTGGGAACGCATACAATTTGAAATTGTTCTTTATTAATGTGCTCCCGTATTCAATTTACTCAATCTGCCTGCTGGGAAAGTTTGAGGAAGCAAATCTTTCTTGAAGGAATAACTCGCTATTCCCAGAATTTTCATATGTGTTACACATATACATATATGGCAATGGCTCAATTAAAGGAAAGATGTGGAAGCATTAGAAATATAAATTAGATAGATTTTCATTCATGTTTTCCAATTTTTATTTTGACGATTCGAAAATATTTCATTTTCAAAATAAAAATAAGTTGATGATAATTTGTTTGTTTACAGTTTTCTGTCAAATGAGTTGACACTAGTAGAACTTTCAACAACAAATTTCCATGTGGTTGTTGTATCGTTTTCTGTACAACAGCACTTGCTGTTACCTTTTATTATTATACCATGATTTTATACAAAAAAATTCAGAAAAAATGTTAGGGTATATAAAAATAATCACTTCTTGTGTATAAGTATACACTTCCGATAAATCTTTGGGTTTATAAATAGAAATTTTGCGAAATTTAATTTGACGCCTAAGATGTACTAGATGTTGCACTGAAGCACCCAAAACTCGTAAAACGCGAATAATTTCCGAAAAGTCCATATGCGTTTACTGCGCATACGATTTCGGTGTGCACCCTAAAAAATATATCGATGTATACCTATTTCAATGCGTTCCATTAAGAACCATGGATGACCCAGCTCACACCATTTTTGAGATAAACTGGGTACATCTCTCTTTCTGCTGAGGTTTTTAAAGTTCTGTTTTCGCTAAAGTTCAAAATCCATATAAAGTCATTTATTGAAATGGAAATGCAATTAAATCCGCGATATTCAAAAACATTTATTGCCAAATTTCGCGGAAACTGGATTTCCGCCGTTCTTGTACATGGATTTTTAACGAATAAGATTTTATTTCATCCATATTATTCAATTGACAGATCTAAAAATGTGGCCCCAAAAAAATGTTTTTTTTTTAGAAATTTGATCGCACAATATGTTCACCTTTGGATGAGTTTTACTCTGAAGCTGTGCATACTACATACACAAAATATATATCAAATTACTCAGATTTGCGACTACAATAATCTTATAATCGATTTTTAGAAATTCCTGTTTACGTTTATTAAAGCTAGAAGTAAAATTCAAAAAAAAAAAAAAAAAAAAACACTCAAAATTGAGCTTCAAATTGTCAGCATCATTTAAAGTTAGATACAGTGACAGTTTTGAAAAATGATACATAAGAGACGTAAGCCCCATTTTGATGGTTTTACTTTGATACGAAGACTATGAAATGAGTGGCTTAGTCGCAAATCTTTGAAAAGGTTTCATACTAGCAGTTTTAAGTCTTTTTAATAGCTTTAATAGCTGCGAATTTTCTAAATGGGTTAAAAAATCTTTAATTGCAGAAAAATATCTGTTATGGTGGGCTTTACTTTACTTAGCTGGCTTGTTACAGAACGGTTGTTCCATAAGCCGAGCTTAAAAAAGATTTCCACCAATTTGGAAGACCACGTTCCAAGATGTTGTTTTCTACTTGGTCTTTACATCTAATTCGTGACCTTCCCCTTCTACGGGAACCATCAGTAGGCTCATTTTTATATGCCTTTTGAGCTGGGGCATTTTCATTCATCCGCACAACATGACCTAGCCACCGTAGCCGCTGCAGCTCAATACGACTGACTATGTCGATGTCCACGTATAAATTGTAAAGCTCGTGGTTCAATCGACGCCGATATTCACCGTCGACGCAGATCGGCCCGTAGATCTTTCGGAGAATTTTTCTCTCAAACAGCCCAAGAGCTGCCTCATGTGCTTGCGCAAGTACCCATGCTTCTGATATAATATATAAGGTATATAATGTTTTAACTACTTCGAAGCTGTAGTTCTCAAGTTCCACAGTTGGTCCGAGTCTACTGGACGTCTTACGCGTTGATACCATCAGCTTGGTCTTCTCGACGTTTACTGTCAGACCCACTTTGGCAGACTCCTTTTCAATTTGTTCAAAGGTGGCTGTTACCGCTCGCAATGTTCGACCCATTATATCGATGTCATCGGGGTAGGCGAGTAACATGTGTTGTTTGGTGTTCAGAGTGCCATTTCTGTTCACCTTTGCGTCTCGTATGACCGTTTCCAGTAAGATGTTAAAAAGATCACACGACAAACTGTCACCTTGTCTGAATAATCCACGTTCGGTTTTGAAGGGCTCCGATAGGTCCTTTCCTACTTTAACTGCTGACCTTGTGTCACTTAAAGTTATCCTGCATAGCCGTATTAATTTTGCAGGAATGCCGAACGAAGACATGGCTTTAAACACCTCTGAGCGGATAGGGCTGTCGAATGCGGCTTTATAGTCGACAAATAGGTGGTATGTGTCGATGTGTTTTTCGTGGGTCTTTTCCAGGATTTGGCGCAGAGTGAAAATCTGGTCAATGGTGGATTTGCCAGGTCTAAAGCCGCATTGGTATGGTCCGATGATGTCATTGACCATTGGCTTCAATCGTTCACACAGCACACTGGATAGCACTTTATATGCAATGGGAACTCAATGCAAAATATTCTGTCATTATCTTTCATTCTCATGATTTTCAGTAATACGGAGTGATTTGAAAGGACATTGCAATATTTTGGCAAAATTGGCAATATTGCTCATATATATATATATATATGGGACGTTACAAAATTACGCAACGTGTATATGATTTTTATGCGCATCAAATTTCAGTAATATCCTAAAATATTGTGCCAATCGGCAAATTTTGGGTCTTTGGTGTACCATTTACTTAAAAATATATGGAAGCTATATCCAAATCTGATTTTACCCAATTTCAGTAAATGAAAATTTCATATGATTGGGATCATAAATGCACCCTATACCTTGTTTATAATTTAACATAGACAGACGGACGGATATGCATAAGTCGATTCAGAAAGTAATTCTATGCAACAAAACGAACGATAGCTTTCGAAAAACATGATTTTCATTCGAAATAGAAAAAAAGGCTGTAAATGAAAAACAATTTTTGCTTTCAATTGAAAATGGGTGTGATTTCGATTCGTTTAGTGTATATCTCATGAAAGTGATTACCGTGACTTCTTGATTCGCAAGATTTTATTATATGCATGCCCCATTTAAGTGACGTTGAATCCTGCGTGATTCTAGTTTTTTTTAACTTCCCGAATCCCACGAGCTCAGCCATTCTCAAATGCATGCAATAAAACGGCAGATATAGGAACTATGAAAGTAGGAAAATCTGCAAAATTGTATTTAGACAATTCTCGGTATATAAAAAATTTGAATATATTTAATTTGTATTTGATATACAAATTTTCTCATTACAGTGTTCGTATAAATACTCCTCCGAAACGGCTTGACCGATTTTGGTAACATTTTGTATTTGGTAACATTTTGTAATCTGTAGGTATAAAAATAGTTTGTAAGCTATTTGTTATCGCCAAAAGTGGATGAGGTCGGGGGCCTCCTACACATCTCTAGTTTAAAAACCCTCTAATTTGGATACGGCTAAACCTATCGGTGGAACAGCCAGATCAGATAAACTAATTAATTTTTTTATTCCCAGTTATCATATAATAATACACCATTTTAAAAATTTTGAATTTTAGAATGCAATCGCGACCGCCTGAAAGCTTATGATGGTAGAAGAAAAACATAGGTTTACGTTTTTCGAATTGCGGTGGATTTCAAAATAATACGTATAAGATTGTTTTTCTGCTTGAACATTGCTATATTTTCAAAACATGAATCAAACTTACAAAACACAAATGGGAGACACCACGAACCTCAAAATACTGTTGCCATATGACATCATATCTATGTGAACAATAATGGGAAAACTACCAACATTCGCCTCTCATTGGTGTTTCGACACAACAACAGTGTCAGTTAACTACATCGATTCTAAGGCACAACATTGTTTGTTCTGCTAGTATTAACATAACATTAACATTCGCCTCTCATTGGTGTTTCGACACAACAACAGTGTCAGTTAACTACATCGATTCTAAGGCACAACATTGTTTGTTCTGCTAGTATTAAGAGACTAACGGTTACACCATTACATCCAATAAAATACACATGGACTACATAGTAAGTAAAATCGAATATTATATAAATATAATTTGAAATGGTGTTATACTTTAATAATAGACTACTTACAAATAATTATATCAAATAATATTTCAATATTTTTTATATTACATACTTTGCAATGAGTCATCAACTACGTTTTCTTTTTTCATATGGTACAGCCGACACCAACCGTAGTGGCCGCCAACCCCTTCGATGCGGGAGCCGACAGCCAAGCTTTGCGTGCTGCAATGAAGGGTATGGGCACGGATGAACAGGAAATTATTGACATTCTTACTGCACGCAATAATGTTCAAATGCAACAAATCAAAGCGAGATATGAAGAAGATTTTGATAGGGATTTAATCGATGACTTGAAGAGCGAACTGGGTGGAGCATTTGAAGACGTTGTGGTAGCTCTCATGACACCATCCACTGAGTACTTATGTAAACAGTTGCATGAGTGCATGGCAGGAATAGGAACCGATGAAGAAACTCTCGTCGAAATTCTGTGTTCCAAATCTAATGAGGAAATACATGAAATTGCGACAGTATACGAGACTATGTATGATCGACCGCTAGCTGAGCATATGTGCGGAGAAACTTCAGGTCATTTCAGGCGGCTTTTAACCCTCATCGTGACAGGCGTTCGTGATGCCAAAGGAATAGTTGATGTCGATATGGCAAAAGAACAAGCCGCAGAGCTGTATGCAGCAGGAGAAGGGAAATTGGGGACCGATGAAGAAGTATTTAATCGTATAATGTCTCACGCCAGTTTTGATCAATTACGTTTAGTTTTTGAGGAATATAAGCATTTAACAGGTCTAACAATAGAGCAAGCAATTAAGCATGAAATGGAGGATGATCTACATGATGCCATGATGGCTATTGGTATGTTTGATGCCTTTGATATATTGAAATAATTAATTACTAATTGTTTGTTAGTCGAATGTGTACAGTCACCAGCTGCATTCTTCGCAAATAGACTTTATAAAGCAATGGATGGCGCTGGAACAGATGATAGTCCTTTAATACGCATAATCGTCTCTCGTTCTGAGATTGATTTGGATACAATAAAACGGGAGTTTGAACGAATTTACAACAGGACTTTACACAGTGTCATTACGGTAAGTTGCATCTACAATGTATTTATATAAAATAACATAACAATTCATGACCAAAATTTTGTAACAAATATGACTTCATCCTCATGTACAACATATACCTTAATAGCGGACGGTGAAACTATACATATGCCAAGTTGTCGATTAATAGCTTTGTCAGGTTATTTTTACTGCAAATTTTAATTAATATGTTTTATTCTGAGATTGATGCAATTATTCCCTTGTAAGAAAAAAAAAACAAAACAATAAACACTCATAATCCAGCAAAAATCACGTAATTTCAATAAAAGTAAATTGAATGAATTGTGAATTAATTGACGATTA
This sequence comes from Musca vetustissima, assembly GCF_032173495.1. Lineage (NCBI taxonomy): Eukaryota > Metazoa > Arthropoda > Insecta > Diptera > Muscidae > Musca > Musca vetustissima. The sequence continues at coordinate 122,295 of NW_026879958.1, forward strand.
TGGCCAAAGAGCCATGATCGCCTTTGGCTAGACTAGGATCTTATTAATTTCAATTAAAATGCTTAAAATGTATTTTTTAACTCATTAAAGAATAAAATTCCCAAAATAGAAAATATTTTTGACATGGGTCAAAAAAATAAAAAAGCAGTATAAAGTTCATAGCTTTCTAAAAGAAATTTTCCCAGTAACACACCGTCATATTTTCTATCTCAGTTCGCTCTTTTAAGTAAAATTTGGTAAAGATTGTTACCAAATATGGACATACAGACATACCTAATGGGGTGGTCTTATAAAGGGCCCCACACACTATAGGGCATGCATGAAAGCATTTGAAGTAGTACTAGTATTTTTGTGTCAGTTTGGGAATGTATGTGTGTGAATTTCATGCAGTATGAAAATCAAAATAGTTTTGATTTTGAAAACGAACCCCTTTCAATCCGATGAACTTATGGCCCCCACACACAGTATAGTGTGTGGGGCCATAAGACTATATACATATATAATATACATTATGGCACAAAAATAGGACATATAGTTTTAATTAGGAACTAATCGAAACTGAAATTAAATAAAAAACACATACAGGCCGTTTTAGGTTAATTTTTTGTTTAACTAATACCTACGATAAATTTATATACATAAATTATATGTATTTGTAGAAGTTTGTTATCATATCTGAGATTATTTAGACCTTATAGCCAATTTCATTATTTTGAAATGCAGAAGATTTGTTGTTACGAAACAAATCATTATTACCTAAATAAACCCATTATGACTTATAAAAATCAAATATGACTTAAATAATATATTATTAGCGAACATTTATAGTTGATCTATGCCTATTTTATTGACAGAAAATCGAATTGAAGTATCGAAACAAATCTATTTACAATACGTCTTTGATTAAAACAAATTATATTTTAATTGGCTACACCACATTACCCATTTTACATTTGGTCTATATTTAATGTGAATATTATTTCATATATGTTCATATTTTATGATGACTACAAATGATATGCAGAATGTAAGTACAGACTTTTAATATACCAAGGTATATTAAATAAGGTGCATATTATTATCTGTTCATTTTTTTGTAAAATATTTATCGTAAGTTTCATCTTAAACGAGACATGAAAGAACGTAAGGTCATATTGCTTAATTTAGCCATTCGGTTAAATTGTAACACATATCGGTTCAAAAGAAAAATTTAACCACTATTTTGTGTTTGAACATTGTGCAGCAATGTTCATTAAGGTTATACAGTAAGGTCAGCTGATGGCTTCATTGTCCTTTCAAATGAATGAATATGACATTTTATGCCAACGTTACTGATGGGGTAAAAATATATAAATGTTGTCTAATACAGATAATTTATTTTCTCAGCATTAATAATAAAGGCTCGAACCTACTTCAATGCATTGCGTAAAAAAATACCCAGCTTCTCGCCATTATGAGAGTTGTTAAAGGTCCGTATTACCCAAATACACAAGGACATGGGTGTTAATTGCATACGGCGAGAATGGATAAAAACATTTTTGTAATATTACTTTTATAGAAACACACATTTTTCAATGACTGGAATTCAATTTTCAAAAAAAAAAAAAAATGAAATACTCATTGTCAGTGTTGAAAATGTACAACATTGTCTATTGATACGCAATGTATATTTGGTAACATTCATTGAAATACATGATTTAAACTTTTGAGGTGATTAAAATCGTACGCATACAATGTGCTCACCCAAAAATTTAGACACAGGCCTACAAATTATATTTTTAGTAGAGTTCAAAGTAACGAAAATTTTGATATCAGCTACCCTCACTGGATAACCTAATATATAACCATAATATTGTTATTTATCATGCATCCACTTTATATTAATATACCTTGACTATAAATATACCTTGACTTATACTAAAGATTTATATATAGTACTGAATAATAATTGAATTCTAATATAAGATTAATTTTATTACAGAATGAGACTTCTGGCGACTATACAAAGATATTGACAGCTTTAATTGGCGGAGCCTAACGGAATTTTCCCGGTATTGTTTATCGAAAATAAACAAACTGTTGTATATTGTTCAATAAATTTTACATTTTTTCATATGTTGGTTAGAATAGAAAACGCCGCCCGAGAACAATACTGGCAAGATGTTGCCAACAAGAAAATAAATAATAATAAAATAAACCTAAAATATTTAATGAAAACGTGCAATTAAATTTAGAATGATGAATATTGCTGTTGTTGACCTGGCAATTTTTAATACTTTTGGTCATCAAAGACAAATGTTTTAGTTTAGATTTAATTTTCCGATACTTCGATTGTCATTGGTAATGATCTTCATGGATCTATTTATAAAAATACAATTCTTACAATATATATACTAGCATAGCCCCGCTACGACGTTAGCGGATCTTTATATAGTTAAAAGAAATAAACATTAGTTTACCTACACAATATGCTTGTAAGTATAAATTTGAAACATTTCGATTAATGATAGGTCCTATATCTTAAATTTTTTAAGAAAATCTCAGATCTTACTCCGCATTTCTTTCGAACAAAAACGTTGATGCTTCTATCCTACTAAATCGAGTACAACTTACTTATATTTGTATTTTCTGAAAGTGTACTATTCTCTCGATCCTCCCGATGAACCAATGTAAATAGTACAATAATACGTTTTTAAACTTCGATCATTTAATACTAATGGTAAAATATGTAGTACGTTTTAGTACTTATGTACCCTTATATCACGAATTTGTAATAAAATATTTTGCACACCTCATCATTTATTATATAGAGACCTGCCTGTATAGAGAAGATTTCTATTAAAATTGCAGAATTTTAGTATATTTGGTGCGTTATATGTTAGAAAATCCTCATGTGCAAAAATGTCGGTATTTTTTGTATATCCTCGACATAAAGATCCCACCCATTATTCATTACATCGGAAGTCGCTGCAGTATACTATATTTCCAGTGTTGTTGGAAACATCACTGGAAATATATATCAGTACTGTTATGATAGAAATTTTAGAGACATTTGCGTTTAAAGTTGACAACAATATAGTACTTGTGTTGTTCAGCGACTTGTTTGCATAGTTTCACTTATTTGGATATGAAGTCTCGTCCAATTTTCACTACGTCGGAAGTTTAAACCAAAATTCACATAATCATGCGCTATAACAAAGATTTCATGTAACTGTCAGTAATTTTTCGAAATAGGAACGTTTGATTCGTCATAGTCAAAGATAAATACTAAAATTCGGATATCTGTCTCTAACCTTTCCTTTTTATTACTTGTTAGTACAAATTTTGAAAAAAATACCTTTTTGAATTTGTTATAGCTTAATATACAGTAGCGTGCAAAACCGATCACATGTTTTGCAGATTTGGCAGTTAAGCTCTGTAACAATATTTAAAGTCAATCAAATTAAATGAAACTTATGTTATATTTCATTTAATTCATTATAATAATATTAAAACTGAAATCAACTTAAAATGTATACATATTCGGGATAATTTATTATAAACTTAAGAGGAACTCCATGTGCTCAGTTTTGCATGTTTCGCATATAATTGTTGTTTCTTAAGGAGCTCTCTTGTATTTTCCAAAGCGTTTTTTCAAAATGGACCACAAATTCTCAATTGGATTGAGATCGGGTGATTGTGCGGGCCACTCCATAAGCTTAAATGTTTGTTGGGAAAACCACTCTTTTACTATTTTGGCGGTGTGTTTCGGGTCTCCATCCTGTTGGAAAATGACTTGCTCCTCCGTGTATGGACTAGATTGTACGAAGTCTGGTAAATTTGACTTCAAAATATCCAGGTAGTCCTCCTTCTTCATTATCCCACTTATTTTAACAATTGGTCCAATATTATGCCACGTAAAACAGCCCCACACCATCGAACTACCTCCACCATGTTTCACGTGATGCCTTTGGATGGTTTCTTTGGGATGACGCCAGTAGTAACTTATTCCGTCTGATTGAAATCGGTTTATTTTTACTTCGTCCGACCAATCGCCTCGCCTCCAATCCTCAACACTCCAATTCGCATGTTTCTTGCGGAATGCTAAATGAGCTTTAACATTTTTAGCGGACAAAGCCGATTTCTTCTTCTTTACTGCTGATAGCAATCCAATTCTATGCAACGCTCTACGGGCGGTCCACTCGCTTACATTCTTATTTAATGCATCTGCAGCTTGTTTAAGTGTTAAAGAACTATCTTTTCTCATTTCTCGTTCCATTAAGCGGGCATCCGCGTCAGAAAGTTGTCTCGGTCGACCTCCAACATTTGGCGCTCGCACAATATTTTTTTCTTTTCTGGACTTTAACTACAGTGCTTTGACCAATATTCAATTTTTCGGCTATTTCTCTGGTGGAATGCCCTTTTTCCGTTAAAACCAAAACACTATTTTCTAGTTCTATGCTAAGTTTTTCATTTTTTATTAAATGATAATTTTATTAAATCGATCACTTTCAACACGGGTTAAGAACTAATATCAAAGTAAAATACCAAACTAATATAAAGAGTAAATACGAAGGAGAGATCAACAAAAGCAAGAGAGACCAATAACGGTATATATTTGTTTACATTTCTACATTAACTTTCTGCTTTTTGAATAAATGCGAAACGTGCAAAACTGAACATATGTGATGTCTCTCATGTTTATTACATAGTATCCTGCACAACCTGGTTATACTAAATAATCTTGTATGCCATTTGTTTTGTTTCTAGTAATGAGTCAACAAAATTTCATTTCATTTAATTGCGTACAAATATTTTTACAGAGCTTAATATCCAAAATCGCAGAAGGTGTGATCGGTTTTGCACGTTACTGTACATACGAAATTTCAGGACTACTACTCGTTCTGTCGTATACAATATTTAGTACTTTAAATACAAATGTCAAATAAAATTGCGAATTTCTGGAAATTATTTATTTATAACGGTTTGTATAGTTCCAGATAAGTATTTAATGACAGGTTACTTTCCTTATCCGTTCTACCGTACACAATATTATATGTGTTTTTTCCAATATATAAGTGTTGGAAATTGTTGTACTCTATAGGTTTGTTCCCGTACTTTTTGATAGTAAAGCTAGTAAAAGAGCGAACTATCAAAAATTACTCTCACATACAAGATTTGCGCAAAAAGTAAAGGAACGAAAAATAGTTAAAACATGAAGAAACGTCAAAATCAAAAATTTCATTTGTTAAGGACAAAAAAAAAAAGACTACAGAAACCTAATGCACAAAAAAACAAAAAGTTAAACGGCGTCCATTGCGTGATTTTGATAATATAAATATTTTTTTTTATTTGTATAATTTAGAGGAAAGCCTTATCGAATATTTGGAAGTGGAGTTTCCGACGACTCCGAGCCCGGAAAGGCTTACATGGCTGGACGCTCCCATAATGTTAATGCTATTGAAATTGGTAGATATTTTGCGAACTAGAACAACAAGATATGGAACAAGTCAAGTTTAGGGGCTCCATTCGGATCATTTTGAAATGATTACCGTAAGTAGCCCTCCTTGTGCGGATTACAGTGATATACATTTCCCGAGATATTGGCCTTGGAATTTCGGAACATATTTTGTTTAAAACAACCCTTTTTCTATTGCCACCAAAGCAATAAGGGTATTATTAAAAGTTTATACCTGGTATTTTTAGAGAACTTAAGAATAAAACATTCACATATGGACAGGCTCATACATGGCTACGCAATATATTCTTCATCTAGTTATATAACACAAACCATAACCTTTAAAATGATACGGCTAATTAAAACAACATACTCTCCGAACTTTCAAGGCCCATATCTCGGGAAGTATGCATTTCTCCCCATATCACTGTAATCAGTTCACCGAGGACTACTTACTGTAAAAATGTCAAAGCGATCCAAGTGGAGCCCCTAAACTTACACAAAGATATTTTGGATATTTTGATACGATTGACCAACCCAAGTCTTCATTCTATAGTATCTTCATCTGAATCTTCTGTCAGCCATTCATCTTCATTCAAAAGAGAATAAAAAAACTGTTTGTCCATTTTTAAATTTCTTATTTGCTTTTTTTATTTTTTTATTTAGCAAATGTGTGTGCGTTGAAGCCCTAACTTTCATATGCTTTATTTCGGACTGTATATCTCTGGCAATCAAATGTCAAATTCATAATTTACTACATTTACTATTTCGTGCTAGGCCAAATTGGTCTTGCAGAAAATAGGAGAAGAGAACGCCATTTTGGTTTTAACTCTCTTAAATTTAACTTCAATTTTTCCTACTTTTCGGCGTAAGGAAACGCTTTTCTAGCAACAATTGCAAAACTAGTACAATATAGTACTATATTGCAGGTTTGGGAACACAGCTTATATTTATATTTATATTTTTAGTTTTTATCATTTACTGTGGTAAACTATTTAATTTTACCGAATATATTTATTTTTCCCATTGAATTTTATTTTTTTAGCACTTTTTATCACCACATTACTACTAATTTCTAAAAATATTTTATGCATAGTATTCTATTTGTGATAGTTAAAGTTATATACGAAGTTTCACATTTCTATTACTATCGGTACATTTTAGTACTAATTGCAAAAGATATGTTTGCCCACCATTCTATTTGTAATAGCTTAAGTTACCTATCCAATTTCAGATATATTTTCCTACCTGTTCCATCGTAGTATAATATTTAGTACATTTTAGTACCTCTAGTACTAATTACCTTTAGTACTAATTTGTCCACACATTCCGATTCGCTTATAATGGACAAAGCTGTATACCAAATTTCAGAGTTATATTTCCAACCGTTCCGGCGTAATGCAGTTTTAGTACTTTTTAGTACTAATTTCCAGCAAATATTTTTGCACGTCGTTCTTGCTTTAATAGCTCAAGCTACATACAAAGTTTCAGATATGTCTGGGCGTTGATGATCAGTCAGTCACTTATAACGCAACTCTTTTATATATATAGATAATCGGCTGTACTGATTTTGGTGATTCGTTAGAATGTTATTTGATATGGTAATATCTAAACATAATAGCGATTTTTTGTAAAATATTTCGTAATTTCACACATAATGCTTGAAAATTTCTTTTTTAAAATGATTAATGAATACAATTCATAAAATAAACAATATGTTTTTTATTTCGGTCAAATTCAAAATTAACGACTGATTGAATGAAGTACATCGAATTGTTCTGGATAAATCTTACTAGAAGAAATTTACCCAGTAGCATTCAGTATGTTCTCCGCGTGAAACTGTCAAAGTAGCTCTCTCTTTACGCTCTATTTTACTGGACTTTGGTAAAACAGTAACAGTAAACATCCAGTAACATTTGGTCACAATTGTTACCAAATGTCGCGTAAACAGACACAGCTATTATGAAGCATATTTGCATTTTTACGAATTTTGTATCAAACTTATATCGTTGCATCATGTGGTTTTTTTTAACATTTTGGCTGAAAATATTTAGTGAATCATTCCTTTAAGTTTACTGTTTCACTACCAGCGTACCAATAAACTTGACATTAAAGACCATAAGCGTTACCATAAAATGGGGCATACTTGAAAACTATACAAAAATATAGTTTATGGAAAATATGGTTTATGGAATTTATATATGGGAAATTACAAAATTCTTTTAAAATTCCATTAAAAAATTGAAATTTTTTTGCGAGCACATTTATATTTTTGGTACATAGGTTAAGAAAAATATGCTGATTCGAAATTTGTTCGCGTTCATAAATGCTGATGCTGCACACAAAAGTTATAGCGATTTTAAATCTTGTATTTCAAATATAAATTAAATGAATTCCCATTCGTTGTAATTCGCGAATTTCTTCACAAATGGTTAAACACCATTGTTTTCTTTGCATACCAGTCAAATCACATTGAAATACGGCTTAATAGTCCCGAAAAACAAATAGAATCATGAGGATATCGGAAAATAAAATAAATTAATTTTTGAAGTAAAATATTTTTTTTTTTTGATTTTTTAGTATGGTTAAGAGGATAAGATTTTCCCATAATCTTCTAAAATATACGACGCTTTCTTCTGCAAAATCTTTTAGATGATTGTTAAATATTGGTAAATTCATCTAATAAGAGTTTCGTCGTTAAAAGTTACTAAAGGTATTGCACTTACAATTCATAAAAATTGCCAATATTGAAAAGCATGCAATTCGCGTATTCGTGGAAATCAGTTGTTGCGCATGCGGTTTTCGTATAAACCGAATGAATTTCTTCCAATAATTATGCATTTTTCGAGATTTGATTGAGCGGCCAAAGTGTGCCGCTCGATGTACTTTACTATGCAAAAACTCTAAAAACGAATAAAAATGGCGAAACGTGCATACGATTTTTATGCGCATCCGATTTCAGTAATCTCCTATGAAAATGCACAAAAGGACACTTATTTTAAAAGGATCGGTCAAGAACCGCGGATGTGCCTCCACAATCGATTTTGGATAAAATACGTATATTATTCGCGTATCGATATATTTTTGACCTATTTTCACACAGATTCGCGAATATGATAACATAAGAAAGAATGTATGTGAAATCAATTCGAAGAAAAACTCGATTATATACGCGAATTTGTCAAAATAATTTTTTGTAGTTTTTCCCACATTCAAGGTACCTATATCCGCCGTTTTATTGGGCGGAATTGAACATGGATGGGCTCATTAGTTCCGGCACGTAAAAAAAAAACTAAAATCACGCGGGGTTCCACGGAATTTTAATAAGCTTTCTTAATTTTAGACTCAAAAAATATGTTTTTCATAAAAATTTACGCACCAAATTTTCGTCTTTGAAACCCAATTGCAAAGAAGCTACGGTGAGCACATTCATGAGATATACACTAAACTAAGCAAAATCACGAGTTCTACAATCCTATAATTAGTTTAGTCCATTATCTGTATGCGCGCCCTAATTATAAGAAAAATTCAAAAACCAACGAAAATCCGGCTTCACAATGTCAGCATCCATTTTGGGTGGATGCAGTGATTATACCGAACAATCATACATTAGAACCATATTGTCCATGGGGTATTCTGCAACTTAGTCACTGATCACATGTGCGTGCGTTGTGTAGTTTAGCCACAAATCAGGAACGAACACAAAAAAACTCGTTGGCTTCAACACATTTTCACCCATTTTTTTACATTACCACCATCACAGCTTCCACGCAACTTATTATTTTTGACCAATATTTTAAGATTTTGACACTTCATTTTATAGAAATAAATTTAAATTATATGCAATATCTTCATATTTCGCGAGTTATAACCTTGCAAACCTCAGTTTCAAGGAATTAAAGATTTTTGTAATTTCCCATATCAATATCAAATAAAATGAAAAATAAATTCCATAAAATGTTACACATGGCGATTGGCAAATTTTCAACAAATTAAAAAAAAATATTGTTTCTAAAGTCCACATTGTTCTCAAGATTTAACTATGAACGACCAAACGAAACGGCTGCAGCTAGAAACTTGAAATTTTAGGTGAGGGTCACTTTTGGTCCAAAGGCGTCAGATAAGGCTGGGTTTTTGGAAATTCGTACTAGAACGGTACGAAAACTACTAAATATGGTATCATTTGTATTTGGCAAACCGGTAGAGCTAGAAATCTTAATTTTGAAATGATATTTGAGTAGAATTGATGTAACAAAGGATTTTTTGGAAATTCGAACTATAAGTAAAATGTACTACATTTGGTACAATTTCGTAGCACGTCAATGGAAAGAGCTGAAAACTTGAAATTTGGAATGCGAATTAGGGTTGAAAAGTAGGGTCGATATAAGGAGATGGGTTGGAAAGCGCTGATTTGGAGGTACAAATTACCGTCGGAGTGTAGTATTGGGATATGTACGTAGTTTTGGAAATTTTTTACTTATGTGTACGAAAAGTACTAAATCGTACTACAATTGGTACAATTTGGATTTGGGTGAACCGATAGAGCTGGAACAATGAAATTTGGAGTAAGGATCATTGTTGGGGTGTAGGATTGGCGTATGTAGGAAATTTTGGAAGTTTGTACTAATATGTACTATATGGTACCAAATTTGGATTTGAGTGAACCGATAGAGCTAGAATCTTGACATTTGGAGTTTGGATCATTGTTGGGGGGTTGAAATGAGCTATTTAGGAAGTTTTTGAAATTCCTACTAATATGAACTAAATTTGGTATAATTTAAATTTTGAGTGAACCGATGTAGGAAGTTTTGGAAATTTGTACTAAATGGTACCAAATGTGAATTTGGGTGAACCGATTGAGCTGGAATCTTGAAATTTAACGACAGGATTACTGTTGGGGTATACAATTTGGCTTTGTAGAAAGGTTTGGAAATGAACTAAATTTGGTATAATTTAAATTTGGAAATTTGTACTAAATGGTACCAAATTTAAATTTTGGGTGAACCAATAGAGCTGGAATCCAGAAATTTGGAGTTAAGGTCACTATTATGGTGGATTCCTGAAGATAGGGTTACTGTTGCGGTGTAGGATTGGTACCAAATGTGGATTTGGTGAACCGATAAAGCTGGAACACAGAAAATTGGAAATAAGGTTACTGCTGGATTCCTGAAATTTGGAGTTAGGTCTGCAGTTGCGTTGGGTTCCTGAAATTTGAAGTTAGGATCATTGTTTGGATGTAGGATTGGAATTTGAAGAAAATTTTGAAAACTCGTACTAATGTGTACCAAATGTGGATTTGGGTGAATCGATGGAACTGAGACACTGAAATTTGGAGTTAAGATCATTGTCGTTTTGTAGGATTGGGGTATGTAGGAAGTTTTGGAAATTCGTACTTACGTGTACTAAATGTTACGAAATTTGAATTTGAGTGAACCGATAGAGCTAGAATCTTGAAATTTGAAGTTATAATCACTGTTGGAGTGTAGGATTTTGCCATGTAGAAAGTTTTGGAAATTCGTACTTATGTGTACTAAATGGTGGTTATGATCATCGTTGGGGTGTTGGATTGGGGTATGTAGGAAATTTTGGAAATGTCTACTAATGTGTACTAAAATGTATACAAATTAGGTTTAGGTGAGCTGATAGAATCCAGAAATTTGGAATTAAGATTGGGGTATGTGAGAAGTGTTGGAAATTCGTACTTATGATTGTTAAAGTAGGTAGTTATGGAAATTTATATTAATGTGTACTAACTGGTTTGGGATAACCTATATTTAATTTTTTTTAATAAGTAATAAAGTACAAAGGGTACAAAAGGTGGCGTAGGGGATGATAGATACCAAGCAACGGCTCTGATTGGCTTTAACATGGCGAAGGCCAGGCTTATCTTGGTCCCTCTTTCATCTCAATTGTGGACACTGACCTCCCCGCGGTGCCACCTGGGGAGCTATTCTCATCACCCGATGAAATAGTGAGCTAATATGTGCCGCGAGTTCACCCATAAGAACTATAAAAAAAGGGTTGAGGCGTCGGGTTAGTTGCCCACTCTCGGAAAACCTAACCTACTATGAAAAAGCTAAGAAAAAGAAAACCAAACCCCCCTAATGTTGACGACCCCCGCAAACGTATAAAGGACCACGATCTGCGAATCTGCACTTGGAATGTGCGCACGTTGTACAGAACAGGCGCAGTGTTCGCTTTGGCGGATATACTCAAGAAGTACAAAGCCGATATTATTGCCTTACAGGAAATGCGATGGAAAGGGACAGGCGTAAGTAAATCAGACGATTACGCCCTGTATTATAGCTGCCATGAAACGAGACATGAATTTGGCTGCGGATTTATGGTTAACAGGAGAATAAAAGACCTTGTCCCCAGATTCACTCCAGTAGATGAGCGAATTGCTACAATCCGTATAAAAGCGAAGTTCTTTTACATCAGTCTAATTTGCGCCCATGCCCCGACCGAAGATATAGATATATTTTACGAGCGCCTAGAAACAGCATATGACCGTTGCCCTGGCCATGACATTAAAATTCTGCTAGGAGATTTTAATGCAAAAATCGGAAGGGAAAATATTTTTGGCCCCACCGTCGGAAAATTCAGCCTTCATGAAGAAAATCCGACAACGGCATGCGGTTGATTGACTTCGCGGCAGCAAAAAACATGGTAGTTAGCAGCACCAGATTCAAGCATCTCGATATACACAAGGCCACCTGGATCTCTCCTGATCAAGTAACGAGAAATCAAATTGATCATGTTGTGATAGACGGAAGGCATTCATCCCGTGTTTTAGACGTCCGATCGATCCGAGGAGCGAATATCGATTCGGACGATTACCTTGTGGCAGCCAAGGTACGCACCCGTCTTAATGTTGCAGCAAAGGTGCGATCTAATACAACACGGAAACTCGACGTCGAAAAGCTGCAAACACAACAGGTAGCCGAGGCCTACTCCGCTCAACTGCTTGAAGAAAGCACTTCTTGTCCCGATAATAGTATAGAAGCACAATGTCAAAGAATTGCCCACTCCCTACTAACTGCAGCAAAAGGAACAATTGGGTACCAAAAACCACCACCAAGAAACCCATGGTACGATCAGGAGTGTCGTAATGCTACTGATGTGAAAAACGCAGCGTATAGGGCAACCCTGCAGACAGTAGCAACACGTAACGTGATGGAGAATTTTCGGGAAAAAAAGGAGAGAGGAGAAACATGTTTTCAGAAAAAGAAGAAAGAACAAGAAAAACGTGAGCGTGAGCAAATCGAGATGCACAGGAGTCAGAATGAAGTCCGGAAATTTTACCAACGAGTAAAACACCAAACCGAAGGCTTTGGTGCAGGCACATCCTCCTGTAGAGACGAAGAAGGAAACCTGGTGACAGATACAGACAGCGTGTTGAGGATCTGGAAGGAGCATTTCGAAAAGCTTCTAGTATCAAATAGTGGCGATGAAGAAGATACCCCAGAACCAATAAGAGATGATGGTATAGAATGTATACCACCTAGCCAAGATGAGGTCATAAAAGCAATTAATCGGCTCAAGAACAAAAAATTTTAATAATAGTCGGTATTGGGTTTTAAATACTTCGCACATTCGCTAACGCGTACATTTCGAAGGAAGATATTTTCGTTTAAATTTTGAAAGCAGAATGTTGTCAAAAGCAAATTTATGAAAAAATTGCCATGATAGAAATACTGGCTTTTACAAAAAGGATTCCAGATATTTCGTATTTGAAGACTATACATTGCGTATCATAACTATAGACGCACCCTTAATTCAATTGGTATGTTAGTTGACAAATAAAATGGACCCATTAAGTTATTGTTCACAATAAAACGATCAAAAACACATATTATTCAACAAAAATAATTAATTTATTCTTTAGAATTCTGCCCTTTCAAAATTTTACGCACTTTTACAAAATTAGAAAAAATTATTTTTTAAAACTTAAATAAAATAACTTTTATAAATAATTGTCCTTATTTTGAATAAGTTCAAAAATTTTATCCATCACACTGTTGATCAAAATTATTCGCAAGTCTTCATCATTGACCGCCATTCATCGATAATCACTTCTTGGAAATAAAATAATGTTTGGTATTGGCTGTTTTCTGCATCGACGAGTCAAGATTCCACACATGTTTAGGCGGAAATTTTAATAAGATTTTAACCCTTGACATATTGTTGCTGCTTTCCCAAAATGGCAATAATTTGTCTTCCAAGACTTGAACGCACTCCATTGAATTCATCCGACAACATGGAAATGTCCAATGGGATCACCATAGATCGCCAAAATTTTACATACAGTTGTCCTTTGTCTGCAGACAGGTCAAGTTCGAAGATCGAAGGTATATCGGCCCACGTTTAGGCATAGCCCACATATAAGGCTAACCCTTATATTCGATGTTTTGGGGTTCTTAAGCGCAATATTCAAGCGAATTCGCTGAAATTTGGTACAATGGGTTCTTATTGGGTACTAAATGTCTCTACTAAAAGTTGTAAATATCGGTCCACTTTTTATAGGCGGTATTCTAGGCTCAATTTAATACCAGCTGATTACAATTTTTTTATCGAGGTGGCTTGCTCCATCAAATCAAAATACATATTTTGTGTATGTGTGTGTATTGTTTTGAATACTATGTCAAAAAAATTCAAAATAAATTAAAATATATTCAAATTTAATTGAAATGAAAATTAGGTTTTGCGTCCGTCTGGAAGTAATTACGTTGTTATTCATCCATAACAAAGCAATTACTTCCAGACAAATATTTCATTGTATTTCCTACTGGATTTTGGAAAGAAATCCAAATGTCTCTTGTAACAAAGCGAAGTACTTAGCTGACCAACGACTATTTTGCAAAAACAAAATACAAATGGTATCCCAAATAAACCGCCAACACTACTGAAGTTGAAGACGCAGGCACGGTTAAACTGTTTGGTTTGTTGCTGTATACTAGCAACACCAACAAAGTCGTTGTGTGCATTTATCGCGATGTGACAACACACAACAGTGGGAAAGGCATGGTATTGTTTGTTAACCTCGAAGTGAGGCACCAGCGAAATTCTCATGCAGTTTATGTCGTTGGTCAGCTAAGTACTTCGCTTTGTTACAAGAGACATTTGGGTTTGAAAGGTTTTTTGTATAGAAGCAATAGCTTCTGGGGAGAATATCCTAACAAAAACCAAGGGAACTGATGAGGATCAGTGGCGTGATCCGAAACTATAGTCTTCCCTGCCTTACCCCTCGGTCCATTTAGCGCAGCTGATGTCTTGATTAACCCTTTCAGTGCCAAAAAAATTTTTGTCGGAAAAAAATCTAAAATGTTGTACTTAAAATCATATGAAGGCACAGAGTTTAGAAAAAAGCAATTCTTATTTTAACCCTCGGACAGTTTTGTCTGTCTTTCAGCAAAAACAAAGACATCAATTGTAACGGTACATAGGACAACCGAAAAATTGTAAAGGAAGAGAGTAATTTTAAATGTCGAATATATTCGACAAAAGCACTGAAATTGTTAACTGTCAAAGTGGGTAATTTCTACTTAAATTCGATGCGCAGCGTTGCCAACCATTTGAAATATTATATGGAAAATTTTGACAGATAATCGAGACAAAAACAATGGTTTTTGTTTTGATACATCACCTTATTATTGCATCTGCTGTACGGGAACAGACCAATAGTAGCAAAATAAATGTGTTTTGTGTCACCCTGTAGTTTCGTTAAAAGGTTATCGAACGCTGCCTTCTCTTGGAAAATTTCTATGTGTTATGTCAAACATTAATTAAAGTTCGTTTAGATTTACGAAATCCACTCGATCTCAAATACGTCAAGTATAATCCACTGAATTTGTGAACATGATTATGGTGAGGTATACACTATGGAATTGACATTTGATATCGAGTGAATTTAGAAGACTAAACGTGCTATGGATATTAATTGATATCTTTAAAGCCGACAATTTTTCAGTTCGATTTTAAAACATTGAAATTTACTTTCGTGACTGACGCTCATGTGGAGTGTATAAGGAGCATTAAAGGGCGTTTACATACAATAGGAAATAAGGATTTCGGCATGTTGCGTCATTTATTTCCTAAAACTGCCACAATCCAGTGTCATTTATTTCAAAATAATACACGATAATACCATACTATGCTATGCAATCCTATTTATGTGTCATAAAGTACTATAAATTGCAATTGTTCTCATTAAATGAGCTAGTAGACAATTAATTCCTCATTTTGAAAAATGTAAATCTCAAATTTATATTATATTACGACGGAACATACATAATTGGGTTTCTCAACTTTTCATTTTATGGGTTTAATCGAGGTGTGCATTTAGCGGCTGAAATTATACTGCATATTTCGGACGATTTTCATTTAAGAGAAAATCAAAAATACGTATTTAGAAGAATAAAAAAATATACATATAAAAAAAAGAATTTTATATTTATTTTGTAAACAAGTGTATCTAAACAAATGCCAGTGGGCAGTCATTTGAAATGATTTCAGTGCCTTACCTTAGATTGATGTGCACTATATACAGATTTGAAATCGATCGTGGTCACCCTGTCTACAACATTGTGTTTTGTAAACAATTCTCCCAAAGAGCACGACGAGGAGCTTGTCTACCTCTCTTTTTATTCACAAACAAAAGTAAAAACACTTTCTAAACTTTAGAACCAAAACAAACGTCGGCGATGGAAGGAACGCAAATAGACGAGTGCGATAAAATTACTACCTTGGAACTGCAAAAATCCAAGCGGGTACTTCACTTCAGCGATGGAACAATGGAAGACTTTTCCGATAGCGATGGCGAAGAAACAGTGGACACCGCGGACATGAATGTCAATATAGATGTTGTAAGTAATGCTATTTACCAAATATAGTTTAAGGTTGCGCTTCTTGCTTCCGAAGTTCCGATGATACACCCTGCGTTATTCAATTGGCTAGACTTATCTAAGTATCCATATTATTCTTCTTGAAAAAAACTTGTACCTTCGGAACTTTTACAATCAGAAATGTGTCAATGCGATGGACGATCTGTACATAAACATGAGAAGATTAACTTCTGAACAATCGATAATATTAATTACATTGTGATTTAATTTTATTACCCATAGAATACCTTACCCACCGTTCCTCGTATTAAATATAAGGTATATCAAGCAGGATGCAAATTTTTGAACGGCATTGATTACGTCGGAGGAGGATTGGCGAATTTTTTGGGAATCACATCACCAAAATTTATGAGTGAGTCTGATATTGAAGCCGTTTATAAGGAACAAGCAGAAAAAGAAGTTGAGGAAGAGTCAAATTCTACATGGAATAATCATAACAACAACAACGAGCCAAATACAGTCATAACAAGCTATCCACGGACACATATGTAACAAATATGCCTTAAATAGATGTCAGAAGTACGTATCGGAAACCGCAACATGACTCATAAAAATTGTTGCACAAATTCCATTCCCAGGGTTACATGCGCTGTTTTATGTTTAGTTTTTTAAGTATTTATTATACCAAATAGAAACGTAGTTTTTTTTTAGATAACCATATATAAAAACCTGTCAGTGTTACGGATTGATACTTTAGTAGTATAAATTTCAATCACAATATGATTCAGATAATAGCTCATTCTGTTGGAGTAATTTTGCTATTTCTGCAGCAATTCAGAAATGGAACAAATCTAGTTCAGGGTCTGGGTACTGTGTTTTCAAATTCAATTTCATTCATTATTAAATAGCAATACATGGGACACTGTTGCCATAAATAGTCTTTGAGGCCATGATTATAACGGTATAAATTATTTCTTGAGATAATCGGTATTTCCGGAGATATGGGCTTTATATTTATTTGTTCACTTTTGTATTTTATTCAATTGTTTTAAAGAAAAAGAACAAAAAAGGCTTTCGGTATATCAAATACGATACACAAGGTGATAAAAAGGCTCATAAGTGATAGAAGAAGAAGTTCGTTATATCCAAGGTAAAGTAAAACATAGGCTTAGCAGAAAAAATAAATATTAATTAAAAGACTGGTATGTTTTGTGTTCTTTTTGACAGTTATTATCCAGTTTCTCTTTTTCTTTGATGAGCCTGACATTACATCCATTTTTTGTACATTACATTTTTGTATAGGTTTTTAGCGTTAGAGTAAAAAATAACTCTTGTGAGGATTGGCATTGTCAGTATTAAGTATATTTGTAGCAATTAAAATATATGAAAACTGAATGGTGGGACCGTTAATAATCATTGTTTTGCTGATTTCTTCCCGTCGCTCTGATGGCTCAATATTATTTAGTGTTCCAAAGTTCCGAATTTACTCAGATCCCTATAGAAAAATTTACGAAAAAAAAGATTGATAGTCCCATTGTTTAATGAATTACTGTTCTAAATTTGGATATGAACAAATGTTTTGATATGCTAAAAATTTCAATACGATTCCCGACCCTTAAACTAGAATTTAGCCACATAATGTACCGTACAGTGGCTAAAACGTTTTGTAAAGCCAGTACAATTATTATAGAGCCACTGGTCCAGGTCCAGGTATTGTTAAACTCTACTACAACTTCTATATTAAATTAAATTTGCAAACATTTTGTTTAAACTACGAGATAAACTATGTAACACTTGCCAAAGAATATTTTTAATAGGAATATAGGACATTCATTGCCAATATTAATAATGTAAGATATGAACATACATACATATGTATATAAAATAGAAAAAAAATTTGTTTGTTTGTATGTTACCGATAGACGGCAAAACCGCTGAACAGATCTTAATGAGATTTACACTGTATGTCGGGGCACGTCCTGAAAGTACATAGGCTATATAAACTTTTAAAATTCCGCGTGGATGCGGAGTTATAGCATCAATAGTAAACATACCTCGAAATTTCTGAACATATAATATGCGTTTATCTTAAGAACGGTTACAGATACTGTTTTCAAAATTTGCCAGAATAACGAAGGTGTGAATACACACCATCCATATAAAAATGAGCATGGTACGATCAACGGAAAATGCACTTTTTACTGCATTTTAAAAATCAGCATATTAAAAATTGAAAATATTTTGTTTGTAGACTCTAAAATGCTGAAAAGATTTGACTGAGATTTTCACAGAACGTCATAACATGCCCTGGGAATAACATATGCTAAGATTCCACATCTAAGATTTCCCGAGCATCGAATGTAATCATACCTCAAAAATTATGAACATGTAAATCGTGTATATCTTAAGTACGGTTACAGACACCGACTTCAAAGTATTGCTGAGTACCGTGAGTGTAAATACGCATCATCCACACGACAGACCGCGGACAAGGGAAAATGCAGAACTCATTGCATTTAAATTTATACGTAGAAAATAGAAAAAATATTGTTTGTGGACTCAAAAACCATTAAGCAGATTTTATTAAAATGTTCATAGTAAGTCAAACGATCGCATGGAAGTAACATAGGTTGGAAAAAACTGAGGAGTAATAGCATCAGAAGTATTCATACATCTGAAAGAATGTACATATGTAGAACATTTTCTATGGGTATATCTTAACGTAGCGGCTTGAAAATATGGTTGAGTAACATGGATACAAATACTCATCATCCGATGAGGAAATACTTTCGAATGATGAGGATATATTTTGAAATACATACATATGCATGTATGTATGTATATTGAAATAAAAATTGTGTAGAATGGAAAAAAAATTGGTTGACATTATAATTTTCCATTTTTGTCAGTTTGTGAAAAAATTTTTATTTTGCACAAAATCAAACACAGATTATTTGGATTTCAAAAAAAAAAAAAAAAAAAACAATCATTTTAATTATAAATCGTTTTATCACCTGGAAAAAGTTAGAGACTGGGATAGGGTAAATTCAGATACACCACTGTTATTTCAAACCAGTAAGGATAGTTCAAAAGTCGGACGGGCCCGACAATATGATACCCTTCACAACTTTGAGTACATACAAGAGATGCAAATACATATATACAATATCTGGTAAATAGAACAGACTTCGCATCTTTGAAGGTCCATTGAATTGGTATTGGGCGAAATTAAATGTGTGATCTTCATAGATATTTGCACCAATGAAAAAACCATACACATACCATTTTGAAATCAATGAAAAATTGCATGTCAAACAGGCAATCTTGTATTCTTTGGTACCATTTGTATGAAATCGGGTAAAATTATGTATGGGAGCTATATATAAGCACATGGATCTAATGTAAATCAATTCGGCATTTACATAAAAAGGAACGAAATTATATGTAAGACTTAAATCAAAATCTGAACCGATTTCAACAAACCTTATCACACATCATTTTTTTTAATAGCATTTGATATACAAAATTTTGCTCAATCGGACAAATATTGGGAGTTTGGTGTATCATTCACAAAAAATCGGACGAAACTATATATGGGAGCTATGTATAAATCTGAACCGATTTTAACAAAACTTCGCAGACATCAGTCTGCACCAAATTTAGTAGTCTGTGCAAAATTTTGTCCCAATCGGACAAATATTGGGAGTTTGGTGCATCATTCACATAAAATCGGACGAAACCATATATGGGAGCTATATCTAAATCTGAACCGAGTCTAACAAAACTTTGCATACATAAGTATGGACCTGATTCAGTGCGCTGTGCAAAGTTTTGACACAATCGGATAAATTTGGTGCATTATTTACCTTAAATCGGACGAAAATATATATGGGAGCTATACCGAGCTTACAACTCATCACTTTAGACTCAATTCGGTACGCTATGCTAAATTTCGTGCAAATCGAAGGATATATAGGGACTTTGACGCATTATTTACCTAAAATCGGACGAATATATATATATATATATATATATCTAAATCTGAAACAATTTTCATGAAAATATTGGGAGTTTGGTGCATCATTTACATAAAATCGGACGAAACTATATATGGGAGCTATATCTAAATCTGAACCGATTTTCTCCAATTTCAATAGGGTTTGTCCTTGGGCCAAATAAGTGAACTGTGCCAAATTTCATCCAAATCGGATCATAAATGCGACCTGTACTTTGTTAACAAAAATACATGGGCGGACGGAGGGACAGACGGACATGCGTAAATCGACTCAGAAAGTGATTCTATGCATATTCTCAAAAGGAACTATGGGTGTATCACGATTCCTTTTGCCTGTTAGAAACATATGGACAAAGACCTGTACCACAGTGTGGTGAAGGGTATAAAAATCGAGTTTTATGAGGCTGCATATTTATTCCTTTATACTGTAGTACTAAGAGCTAAACACTTTCTTCAAGGCTTCTAAACAATTTGTGGAGGAGGTAACAGATGGAGGTGATAATATATATTTTTTGAATGGTTGTTACTTTGCGAAAAAATTGTGTTTCAAGAAAACAAAAATTACCACCATTACAGAAAACAGCGAATTATTTAATAACTACTATACAACTACTACAACATGGACATTAATGCGAGCATATAAAAATACAAGGGTTTACCTAATTTTAAATTAAATTTAGTAAATATTGCAGCTGCATATAGGATGCTTTCTAATTGACCATATCTAAATTTTAAGTTGATAACTTCAGCAGGGGCAGCGAAGCGCCACGGGTCCCGCTAGTAATAAATAAAAGTGAAAAACTTAAAAAAATTTTAATATTATTAGCAAATATTTTTAGATATGATAATTCCCTTACCAGATACTGGAACGAAGCAAATAATATACAAAATTGTATATATTAAAAACGAGATCTTATTAAAATTTGTAAATTACTATTTTCCCAATACATTTAGTGCCAAACTCTAAAATAAGTTTATTGAAAAGCGTGTATGTCCAAGATACAGTTGAAAAATTAGTCGAAAAACTTTTTATGTATGTCTATTTAATTGAATTGATCAGCCCGCGAAGCTCTTATTATACATGGAATAACCCAGTTTAACAGCAAAGGATATGAATATGGGATATGACTAAGAATAATAGTCTAAAATCAATAAAAAGTCCAGGTCCTGATGAATGATATAATTATTGAGCATTGTCCAGACACGTTAGCAACACCTCTATCATTATTTTCCATTACATTTACGAACATAGCCAATTTGAATTTCAAATTTTATGAATTTGACTCAGGAATTCAGATATCTTCCATTCCAAATACAGAAGTATATGCTACTGACGCACGGAAGGATTGCAGCACTGGAAAGGAAGCAGATGTTAAAACGATTGCGCTAAATTTAATGGAAATGTTTACCGAAACATTATTTCAAAAACAAAATTGAAAGTGATTTGAAAGTTATTTTATTCCTGGTTACTACTCTGCTACTTGAGTTCTCAGGAGAAGGGGATAAGAAGGACGCAACGGGAAAAGAACTTTAGAAAAACTAGTTTCTGAAATAATTTTGTTGAGATTAACCGGTAATTGATCTGTCACCTCTTTAGATGCAAACATTATCATTTTATCTAGATCTTCTTTGGTCAGAAGGCATTTAAAAAGTACTTATTTGTAATGTGTAACTGACAGACTTCATTAATTTTGTATTTGAGAAAGAGATGTGTGTGAGTTTTATTCGACATTAAATTTCGATACGTTTGTACCTGCTGAATTCACCATCCGATCGGAATTATTCATGAAAAGTTATTGATTTCTTCGAGAAATAGGTAGACATAAGCGCACATGCATATTGGGCAGAAAAAACTAATACAAGGTTATGATAGACATCTCTAAATTTTGCGGAATTATTGGTTAAAACATTTTTCTGAAGTAAAAGAAATTATAAGCCCGGGCATTTTTTAAATTAGAACTTTCTGCAAGAGTTTATTTGAGTCAGATGTTAATTTGTCTAAACATAGCATTTTTATGCGATATAAGCTATTTGAATACATCCAAAGTGCTTTCTTGTGTTATATATTAATCCAATCCGACTTTGATCCTCTTCTTGCTGATATTCGTGTTGGTTTTTTCTCTTTTCGACACCTATATTAGCTACGATCAAATCCTCTATAGTTTTTATCGGACATTTCAATGAAATATATTCAATATCGAATGCGGTTATACCAAATTAAAAACATGGAGCAAATCAACTCGATATCAACAGTTATAATTTGAATTGTATCAATTGCATATTTACAATGCGTAATATATGTTAATAACCAAATATTAATTTTTATATAAAATAATAATTTGAGTGACAAGAAAAAAGTGTTTATCTCCAGATATATAGAATGTATAGTTTTATTAATACGTATCATATATATATTTATATATAAATATATGTTCAAACATTACGAACTGCATGATATATTTTCGTATAAAATTATCACCAAGTTCAAAATGTTACATGAAAAAATAAATATTTCTTATAATTAATGGCACATTTCTTATAGCTAATAATATAGGTAAGTACAGTTGCCCAATAAGTACAATTACATTTATTTTTGTGTTAATGTAAGAGGTGACAGTTATCCGGATGTCATTCAAAATGACCTATGTTCAGCTGTTTCAATGAACGTCTATAGGGGATATAATACGCACTCGAATGTTTCTAGTTATCGGCAATACATTGATGTATATCACAGACTGATCCAATATAAAAATTGACATCAATTTAGTCGCTACAGTATAGTTTCATCATTGAAAAGTTGAAACGCATGTGACGTTTTTTTAACTGGTGAATTGATTGGCGTGTGAACTGAACTTTTTTGAATGGATTTTCCGCGTCCAATGGAGGAGTATGGAGGATGTTTCAATAATATTGCACTACTTTGATGTTGTTGATTCGTATTTTTTGATTGTCGCACAGATTGATAAGAAACAGTACTGTAAGTTTTACCAGATGAACGACAGCTAATATTGTTCGTGGTATGTATTGAATTGTGTATAGGTGGTACGCCGACAATTTTAGTCTTATTGCTTTTAATCATATGTCCCTTGTACATCAAAGACAATTTGGGTACTAAAATCCATGAAAATGCAATTATTGCCAGCAACAATTCCATAAAGGCTCTTGTCATAAAAGGCCACATTGGAGTAGCTTCATTTATATTTGATAAACTAAGCCACACATCGATATTCGCAAACTCATATATGACTGCCAGCAGAAGCAACACGCAAGGAACACAGTACATGAATAGAAATGATCCGGATATACTATATTTATATTGTATCAATAATCTTAAATGCGTGGAATTTGATTCGTTTGCTATATCTTTGTTTCGCCGATGGACCAAAAATCCAGATGCCAAATTCATAGATCCAAAAATCCAATAGCAGAAGAGTGGAGTGGCTACTAAAATTTGTAAACCTTTGTCCGATTGATTACCAACAAAACACGCACCTGCACAATGAAAATAATATTAATGCATATATGTATGTACATGATGATCCAATCTACTCACCTAGAAGTTCATCAGCATCTATAATTCGTGCAACAATAACAGCGGCAGTTTGAAAAGCAGGCAAGCCCCAAGCTAAGAATCTAGCTAAGTTGCTGGTGATAATGCTGTCGTCCGCTTTATTCGAATTAGCACGATATGTTTTCATTTTTGAATTACCTCCATTGTGATTGGTATATGCATTTCCATCCAGGGAAATTTGGTTTATCGTATCCGGACTATTACGGCGAACATCTCGGTGCCAACCCAAGGACAAAATTGCCCACCTGACAGTAAGTAATCAAGAATGTAAGTAATTATTTAGTACAAAAACATGTTTTAAAAATAGGGAAAATTCAATAGATGAGAAAAAATCCAAAACCGCGAAAAATTTGCTAAAATAAAATTATGAAGCATATTGCATTTCCACGAATTTAGTATCGAGCTATTTTGATTGCACCACGTCGTAGTTGTTATTTTGAGATATTTAGCCTTCATTTGTCAATTATTGGAAATTTTGAAATGATTCATAGTACGAAATAAAACAACCGAATGTCAAATTGCAGCTGATAAGATTTAAAAACGTGCCCAAATCCCCCACAGCATCGTCAAATGTGGAGTACCATTAATGGTACTCCACATTTGGCGTGGAGGGTATAAAAAGCAAATCTAATATTAGGTTACCGTAATGGGGAAGTCTTATAAATATATTGGATAAAATGTAAAAAATCCGAAAGTAGAACTTATATCGCTGGCTTAACTTGTTAAGGCAACAAGTCCATTTTTCTAGAAATTGAGATTTTGATACAGTTATGTAGAATAAGGCAAAACACATCGATTAAAAAAAAATATTGTTGTTTTGTATTGATTAGTAAATGCGTTAAGTCCATTTCAACACACGTTACTGGAGTAACACAATGTAAAAGCTCTTAGTCCACTTTTTATTTTGACGATTTTGGTCACGATTTCAGCCGAATTGATTGTAATGTGGTATTTTAGATACTCATGGCACGCCTTCCAACAAAAAATTACCAAATTTGGTCCAATTTTTAGGGTACCCCCATATAACGTTATCCCCAATATTCGGAATTTTGGAAGTTGTGGGCAGGTTTTTCAAAGGGGATTTTTTGTACGTTTATCAATTGAATTGGTTCTATTTTGATATTCTGGGTTCTCATTGGGTGTCGAATCTTCCTACAAACAATTATCGATATCTGTCCGCGATTTAGTATAGCTCCCATATAACTGTACTGCCAATTTGCGGATGTCGGTATGTACAAGGTCCTAGCCCAAATTTCCAATAGCTTGTAGTTTGATATTTCATTTTCTTTTGGCAAATATCTAAGTATAGTATAAGTATATAAGTATTTGACTGTGTACCTCATGGTGGAGAGTATAAAAAGTTCGTCTCATGCGAACCTAACGATGCTTTTACTTGTATTTATTAATATTTTTGACAATGTTAGGGACAGAAAAGGCTCTAAGTCCCAAAAAAGGCGTGTATCTCAAATAAATAAAATACAAAAAGTTTGATTGTTTTTTGTCTCTCCTGAAAAATTGTTAAAAAGGGACTTATTGCCTTTACAAGTTAAGCCAGCGATATGTGAATTTAAATTTTTTTTTCCATGAAATCAATTATAAAAAAACGTACTATAGAAGACAAAAATGGCAACCAGACTCGCTCATAAACATCAGCTCCGACAAATACCAAGGTATTACAAACGATATCTGCCTTATGGTAAAAAGTATAAAAACAAATCTAAATTTCCGAAGTCAATAAAAATTATATATTAACAATATTGCTAGGCAAGAAAACGTTAGCCGGGCCCGCTAATGTTTTATAAAATCAAATCTATTTTCACTTTAGCCTTTCCCACTTCTACACTCAGTATTATTAACAATAAGTGTAGGGGAGACTGGGGCACCTTCGGCACATTTTGTTTAGAGCTCTATATCTCAGTACTTATTCAACATATATATCAACTTTATGTCTGATTATTGTCCTCTGACACTTAATTACAAAAACTAGTACCAAAAAGATATAAAAAATAAGTATTAGTTACAAAAATTTTACAGTTTTGTAAAAAAAAAATCAAATTCGCCGAATGTGCCCCAACCCGGGGTAGCTTCGGCATTTGATGGGGCACATTCGGCACCATAGTCATAGCCTGGTAAATATCATCGCTATCAGTCTGGTTGAAATTCAGATCCTCTAAAGGCTTTATTTGGTTTTAATACGCGACACAATGTTTGAATTTTGGGGCTATATTTTCTAGCGGCGGACGTTGAAATCTCTTGGTCGCACACACCATCAGAAATAGGTTTTTTATCGCATTATCGTCAATACAAGCACGTTTAGTCTTATATATGTAATTTCGAACCATATTAAAGGATTATTTTTAAAGACAAACACAAAAACATTTTAAGGAAATAATATTGCACTATCTGTATATGGCCGAATGTGCCCCACTTTAAAATGCCGAATCTACCCGAATGTACTTTTTATAGTTTTGTTCATTGTTTTCAGTCAGTCTTGTAAAAACATTATATTTTTAAATATTTCTATAATAAAACGCATCGTAATTAACCACTTTTTAATAATATTGTCTTAAAATTTGAAAAGTTTTATAGACGAAACTTACGAAATGGAAGGGAAATATTACAAAAACATCTGTAAAAATACAAAAAACCGTGCATCTAAGTAAGTTTATAAGCTAGAAATTTAAAATTTTGTGACAGTTATTTATTTCGATATTCGATACCTATGTATCGAAAGTAGTTATGTACGGTGAGAGCTTCATATCGAAAACGCGAGTGCCGAATGTGCCCCAGTCTCCCCTATCTATACAATTTTACTATCACAAACTATCCACAATCGAAATCTTTGGACAATTTTAAATATAGTTGTTTAACAGTCAGAATTCAGGTCAGAATAGTTTGATAATCTGTCGATATTCAAACTTTGCATATCATAGACAAACTTGATTTCAAAGCATTGCACATCATAATTGTTTTGCAAAACTTGAATAGCTATAATAAACAATATAGGTTCACTCGTATTGAAGTGAATAAGAAGTTGGGTAATCTTTAAAAACACAATTTGTCATATTCATGTGACACGAGTATTACGTTCAAATCAAATCAGCTGGGTTTTGCTGTTACCATTTATAATTGTACCATGAGATATTTCGTATGCTTTGTTTACAATTTTCGACATATCAAACTAACTTAGAATTACATCCCAAATACCGTTCAGCAATCAAATCTCAATAAATCTTGAGAACAAGCCTATACTAATAGTTGTTCTTAAGCATTTTTTTTTAGCAATATTACAAAAATGTTGTTAAAATATGAATGAACAAGCAATTCTTAACTATGCTTGAGAAACTATTGTTGTACACAATTGTTTATTAAGAGTAAGTTTTTAGTAATATTACACAAACAATTATATCACGAGGTTTCCGTTTTGGGATTTCTACAATTATTACTAACTTTTCAAGCTTAAGTTGGTAAGCTTACTATAATATAATTTTCAATACTTTTGGTTTCTTGGGATACAATAACTATTTTCTATCTGGTTGCTCATGGTACAATTATAAAAGGTAACAGCAAATCCCAGCTGATTTGATTCCAACGTAATACTAGTGTCAATATGAATTTGACAAAATATGTTTTTAAAAATCACCCAACAGGAAAATTGGGAACGCATACAATTTGAAATTGTTCTTTATTAATGTGCTCCCGTATTCAATTTACTCAATCTGCCTGCTGGGAAAGTTTGAGGAAGCAAATCTTTCTTGGAGGAATTACTCGCTATTCCCAGCATTGTCATATGTGTTACACATATATATGACAATGGCTCAATTAAAGGAAAGATGTGGAAGCGATAGAAATATAAATTTGATAGATTTTCATTCATGTTTTTCAATTTTTATTTTGAGGATTCGAAAATATTCCATTTTCAAAATAAAAATAATTTGATGATAATTTGTTTGTTTGTTTACATTTTTCTGTCAAATGAGTTGACACTAGTAGAACTTACAACAACAAATTTCCATGTGGTTGTTGTATCGTTTTTTGTACAACAACACTTGCTGTTACCTTTTATTATTATACCATGCTGGTTGCTGTTGAATTGTATTTGTTGTAATTTGATCCATGGCATAATTATACAAGGTAGTCCAATGTATTTGTTTTTTCCGGGTCTATACCCATTAAGGGTATAACATTGAGTTGCGTATTGGAACAAAATATAACGTTTAGTCGATATAAATTCTAACCAGACTGCTAGCAATAACAATTATCAGACTATACTTGTAAGTGACGAATGTGTCCCATCAAATACCGAACATTATCGCCTTACATTAGATTCAATTGTAATGAGAAAGATACACTATGAATTAACGAATGTGCGTTTCATTTATAAATATGTGGTATCGCACACGATGGTTTTCGTTGCCTGGTGGTGACTTAATGATATTTTTGAGATAAATAATACTTGCTTGTATTTAAATTTAATCGTCGTACCACAATGGTTCGCTCCTTCAAAAATTTGTTCACGATTTTGGTTCAGTATTTTTTTACAAATTATAAATATTATGTATTGATAAATATGTTTTGATAAGTTTCCAGTGGGTATTTTTGATTTCCACCTTAAAAAAATCTTTTTATAATTTCCCCTAAGTTCAATCATGACAAATCTTAAATAAATGAATTAATATTTTACTTAATTAATTTATTTAAGATTTGTCAAATCATAGAATATTGTGTTAACCCTTTGTGGCCCAATGTTGCCCACAGGCACAAAATGTTTTAGAGCTTATATTTATTATACAGCTAGTAGATATGCATTCTTTGGGTTTCCTATGTCAAGACTGATTATAGACGACACATATCACAAGAAAAATCTAAAAATTCAAATTTTTGGTAAAGTTATGAGCTTTTTAATACCGAGAAGAGTGCAAAAATGTGTACAGTACTAATTTGTGTATACAGTCCAATATATTTAAATCGCTTCGTATTCGAAATGTACGAATTCTGTCATCAGAATTATTTTTGATTCTTGTAAAGCAGAATATAGAGAATAATTTAAAATGATTTTTTCGTCGATTTTGCATTTGGTTTTCTTGATATTGGGCTTTTATTTTTCAGAAAGAATGTACTGCATCTCCCGAATGCAAGGATATAGCATTAAATCTGTGAACAGAAAATTGTTCTATGATTACGGAAAAAATTCGGGGCTCAAAGGGTTAATATACTACTTTTAATAGTAGTATATTAACCTTGGTTTATACGTCTAATATATAGCATTTCCAGATTAAATGAAACCTTTTCCAAATTAAATGAAACCTTTTCCAAATTAAATGAAACCTTTTACAAATAGAATGAAACCTTTTCCAATTGGAATGAAACCTTTTCCAAATAGAATGAAACCTTTTCCCAATTAAATGAAACCTTTATTCTTATCCAAGGAAATACAATATTTGCAGTAATTTTAAACTAATATTTGAAAATTAAATCGAAGAATATTAACAAATATAGTTGTATGGCTATGTAATTAACATAAATATTCTTTAATTCGGTGTGATTTCATTTAATATCATTACTACATAAAACTAAATAAATAGTAATACAAACTGGGGTGTTTCTTGACATTTTAATAAATAAATATTTAAGAACAAGTATTGAATACCCGGTCCTAAATGCAAAATACATATTTGACTAAATAAATTGTTGATGATAAGGTAACTGCTTATCTTAATGAAGGGGTTCCCGACTTGCAGCTTGTGGGATTTTCAAAACCATGTCCATAACGCAGTTAGAACAATCTTGCCGAGTAAGCTTTTGAATACTTCGCTCGATTACATCAGCAATGTTATGTTCCATTGAAACGTCACACAGCTCGGCTCTTGCACATAATTTTATTTTTGAAAATGCATTTTCAATTGGATTTAGCATTGGAGAATAAAGCGGTAAGAATTTAAGGTTGCATCTTTTGGATTCGATCAAATTTTTTATGTCATGTCGCTTGTGTATTTGAGCGTTATTTTCCAACTCTGGATTGATTTTCTCAAAAAAAATGTCTATAAATAATTTAAATCTGTCTGCATTGACACTGGAATTAGAAACCATTGTGTGATGTACAACTTCCGCGTTGTTTATTGCTGCAATTATAGTGGCATTACGACCTCTGACCGTAGGCAACACAATGTGTGCTCTTGTTCCTTGTCTTGAACGGGCTAGGGTTCTTCGTATGTGAAGATTAAATCCACACTCATCAATGAATATTAATTTTTCTCCTTGTTGGGGTATCCATTTTGTAAAGTCTTGAGCATATTTTTGTCTCATGCCTAATGTTCTGGAGTCATTCATTCGTTCTATTTCAATAGAGGTCATCTTCAACGTAATTTTTAATTTCCATAATCCATTTTCTATGCAGCTTGTGGAAATATTTATATCATTTTCTCTCAGCAGTTTAGTTTTTATGGCTTTGAGGGTAATTCCAGGTTGACTTGTGGTGTCAACAACTTAGTTCTATTTCCTCCACGCTTATTTTCCTTCAATGTTCCAAAAATTTTTTGTAATTACTTCACATTGTAGAGAGTTCACTGTTTTGGATGTTCACATTATCGAGAGTTCACTGTATTTAAAAATAGCAACGATTAAAATAAATGCGAACCTGATTTTAGCTCGGGAAGCTCTGATAATTGGGAACCTGAGGAAGAATCAATATCCTCGCCAAGTATTACAAGTGGAAATGCTCCAGAAACTACCGAAGCTACATCTACAAGACCCCGAAACAAATTGGGTCAGTATAACAAAATAACAAAAGACATGAAATTGTTATTATTTAAATTCTATGAAGAGGGGAGAACCATTTCCGAGGCTGCAAATTTAACCTGCATAAAATAAATTCAGCAAAAACATTAATAAGAAGATACCATCAAAATTTTGGAACATTGAAGGAAAATAAGCGCGGAGGAAATAGAACTAAGTTGTTGACACCACAAGTTTTAAGTCTGATCGAGTTCTATATAGAAAGTCAACCTGGAATTACCCTCAAAGCCATAAAAACTAAACTGCTGAGAGAAAATGATATAAATATTTCCACAAGCTGTATAGAAAATGGATTATGGAAATTAAAAATTACGTTGAAGATGGCCTCTATTGAAGTAGAACGAACGAATGACTCCAGTACATTAGGCATGAGACAAAAATATGCTCAAGACTTTTCAAAATGGTTACCCCAACAAGGAGAAAAATTAATATTCATTGATGAGTGTGGATTTAATCTTCACATACGAAGAACCCAAGCCCGTTCAAGACAAGGAACAAGAGCACACATTGTGTTGCCTACGTTCAGAGGTCGTAATGTCACTATAATTGCAGCAATAAACATCGCGGGAGTTGTACATCACACAATCGTTTCTAATTCCAGTGTCAATGCAGACAGATTTAAATTATTTAAAGGCATTTTATAGGCAGAGTTGGAAAATAACGCTCAAATACACAAGCGACATGACATAAAAAATTTGATCGAATCCAAAAGATGCAACCTTAAATTCCTACCGCTTTATTCTCCAATGCTAAATCCAATTGAAAATGCATTTTCAAAAATCAGGGACCGTAACGGTTATAACTTATATCAAATCAGGTAAAAAATAACTGTTATTATGTGACCTAAATAAAAAAAATCCACTTTAATTAATTATTTTTTAACGGAAAAAATAAACGTTGATTTTTAACTGTTAAAAATGATTTTTATTTTTTCCGTCAAAAATAAAAGTCTTTTTGGTCAAAAATAAAAGTCTTTTTGGAACTTTTATTTTTTCCGTCAAAAATAACAGTCTTTTTGGGACTTTTATTTTTTCCGTCAAAAATAAAAGTCTTTTTGGGCCTTTTATTTTTTCCGTCAAAAATAAAAGTGTTTTTGTGATTTTTATTTTTTCCGTCAGAAAATAAAAGTCTTTTTACGTAAATAAATATATAGAGTTTGGTACCAGTTATATAACCTTTGACCTAATAGTCAGGGGAATGATTCTTTAATTTATATTCATGAGTTGGTACACAAGACTATTTTTTAAAAATTTATAACAAATATTTTTTACCTTTGATCTTGATTACTTATGTGTACACTTATTGTAATAAGGACAGAGATTTATAAATTGTAATTTTATAACTGATTACAAGTTGTATAAACTTCTTTACATAAAAAGAGTTTTATTTCCTGACGGAAAAAATAAAAATCCCAAAAGGACTTTTATTTTCTGACGGAAAAAATAAAAATCCCAAAAAGACTTTTATTTTTGACGGAAAAAATAAAAGTCCCAAAAAGACTGTTATTTTTGACGGAAAAAATAAAAGTCCAAAAAAGACTTTTATTTTTGACGGAAAAAATAAAAATCATTTTTAACAGTTAAAAATCAACGTTTATTTTTTCCGTTAAAAAATAATCCTTAACATGGGAACTGAGAGTGTTTTCTCAAGATCACTCAATATCCTTAATGGGCTCCTCAGTACGAATCTATTGGTATATGACACTATTGGTGTCCCATGTCTCTAACATGAAGATTTTTTTGTTCGCATTTTAAAAAATAACTGTTATTTTCGGTCCCTGTCAAAAATAAAATTAATGCAAGAGCTGAGCTGTGTGACGTTTCAATGGAATATAACATTGCTGATGTAATCGAGCGAAGTATTCAAAAGCTTACTCGGCAAGATTGTTCTAACTACGTTATGGACATGGTTTTGAAAATCCCACAAGCTGCAAGTCGGGAACCCCTTCATTAAGATAAGCAGTTACCTTATCATCAACAATTTATTTAGTCAAATATGTATTTCGCATTTAGGACCGGGTATTCAATTCTTGTTCTTAAATATTTATTTATTAAAATGTCAAGAAATACCCCAGTGAAATCACACCGAATTAAAGAATATTTATGTTAATTACATAGCCATACAACTATATTTGTTAATATTCTTTGATTTAATTTTCAAATATTGATTTAAAATTACTGTAAATATTATATTTCCTTGGATACGAATAAAGGTTTCATTTAATTTGGAAAAGGTTTCATTTAATTTGGAAAAGGTTTCATTTAATTTGTAAAAGGTTTCATTTAATCTGGAAATGCTATATAACACATTTGTTGTTATAAATAGGTATGTAATATTAAACATTACACATTACTTACCAAGCCGTCGCAGCCATGCCAAAATAATACCTCAGAAGAAATGTAGCAGCACAAGGTCCATTAGACAGCCCATCAACAAGTAATAGAGATACATTTGGCAACTGAGGATCGTATCCGCAAGCTGTGGCATTGCGTCCCGCAACAAAACGTACTGTCCATCCGATTACAACCATTATGTGGCACCACATCAATGGTGACAATACCCGAGTGTTTTTTGCCTCATTTATTTTTGTTTCGGAATCACAAACCAAAACGCATAATACTGTTAACAGTCCCAGACTCAGTGCAACATATGTCCAAGTGCTTGTCCAAACTTCAGCAATGTGTTTATCGTTTGCACTGAATAGAATACTGGCTTCACACAAAGGCGCACAGCGCCAAGATCGAGGCAATTTCACATACTGTTTTGAGTGTCCGGGACATTCTAAAGTAGGAATTGCTGCTGTCATTGTTTGGTGGGGTGGAGATTTTACAGGCGTCAGAGAATCTCCAATAGGTAACGTCTCAGATGACTCCCCGGGACCTTCCATACACATGGTTTCTTGATTGTTCTGCTTGGGGAATCTACTACAGTCCAATGCAGGAGGCCAAAGATATCCAAAGCCTTGAAGAACCGGATCACACCGAGAACGAACACTCTCGCAGAGACTCCTGCAGGGTCCAATTGGCACTGGTGTTTGTAGCGTGCACATTGGCACATATGTAGCGCAGAGAAATAACTTCAATTGCGTACTGCATACATATTCTATTAGAGGTGAGAACGACGTCAGTGTGTACTCAGCATCGCTTTGAACTTCATTGCCTGCCAAATTGGGCATTGACGTTTCATTGTATCCAATATTTCGACAAAGGTCTATACGTATTGGTTCACATTGGCGCGTTCCGAATTCGTTTACTGCGATCACATGCGACCCCGTCGAAAGCAAGATTATTGCACACAAAATATAATTGCTCATATTTATTGTTGCCTTTGAGAACATATCTTCACCTTTGTTTCTCCAATACAAATCGCCGAACTGTTATTTACTGTTCAAGAGATTATTTGGTTTTACATGTTGCATGGACTTCGATTAGATATCTGAGCAAAACAAGTTATCGTCAGCTAAACTGTCCTCTTCGTACACTGCAATAGGTAACTGGTTTAGCTAACGATGTTCTGAATGCTCCAAAATGTCTACAATTGAATACACACAGAACTGATTATGTCTTGTTAACTCGTTAGCGTCGTCGTTGTATCCACTTTCATGTGGAGCTTAGTTTGTGCATATAGCCAATGCTACTTGTTCAGGTTCGGTGGTATAGTTTTTGTAATGCGCGCACACACACACTCTTGTTAAAGGTATAGTTACTCCATTTCTTGATACAGATATCACATCTACATATATGAGGCTTTTATTTTCAACTTCTGGAAAAACTTGTAGCTCGTAAATGAAACGACACGTTACTAAAATGTATTGTCCACCACTATATTTAAACAACTCCTTATTTGATTTTTCTCAATTTTCCTTCCCGCTTCGGCAACACTTTTAGAATTTCTTAAATGTTTATAATGACGAGGAATTTGTTTATGTTATCGTCTATTTTTGGAATTGAGAATTAGGGACGTGTAAATCGAATTTGAGTGGGAAAAAACTGAAAAGTCAAATTTTATTACCGCACTAACACGTGCGTCTCAGTGCATGCAGCTCCCTAAACTGTACAAGCAGGTTGAACTTCATTACTTTCCGTTTTAAAAACGTTCGTTTTTAAAGGCATAACCAGAATGGATCCGTTGCGTCATCGGTTGTGTGAT
The DNA here is from genome assembly GCF_032173495.1 of Musca vetustissima. NCBI lineage: Eukaryota > Metazoa > Arthropoda > Insecta > Diptera > Muscidae > Musca > Musca vetustissima. The sequence continues at coordinate 157,106 of NW_026879958.1, forward strand.
TTCTTATCGAAAATACAACAACCACAAGGAAACGATAACATTTCGGAGTTAAATATATTTTAACTTCTTATGCGCAGCTCTTTACACTTTTGACTGTCAGTTGTTTTTCTTTTTTGTTTTGTTACTGACTATCTAAAGCGGTGTACACACTATCATTTTTGACTGTCAACTTTTTTATCGATTACAACAACCATAAATATTTTTGTGGTTGCCTGATGAATAACAAGGCCACACTATCAAACAAGCAAAATTTGGGCAAGAGTGCCCTTCAAAAATGCTAGTGTGTACACCGCATAACAACCATGAATATTTTAGTAGATGCTTGATGAATGACGTTCATTACGGATCACACGATCATACAAGTTAAATTTTGCGCCAAAGTGTCTCCATATTTTGTACACCCGTTTAGATTGTTATAAAAAACTTGAAATTTTTGGCCCAATAATAAACAGCAAATCAATCACTAGGACAGGTTTAATAAAATAATGTGAATTTGGCATCACTAATCGTGTTTATATCGCACATTGTGTGCCCTTAACAAAACTTTAAAAACTTGGGAGCACCACTCGTTAGACAAATGTACAGTACAAATGCCGAACGTTGTCCTGATTTAGATGAGGCAAGTGTACTTGCGGATAAAATCGTTCTCTTTTGAACTTGCTTCATGCGTCTTTACAAGTCCATTAGGTTTCAAAAACATTAGTTTTTTTATTTTGTGATTTTTTTTGTTAATTTTTTGGGAAACAAAACAACAATAAATGAATAATACAAATATTAATACAAAAGACAAAAATAACATCATCTAAAATGTCCTTGGTTGGATTCATGGCACAATAAATAGGTAGTCCATTTAGCTCAGCTGATGTCTTGATCAACTGTCAAAGTGGGTAATTCTAATTGAATTCGATGTGCAGTGTTGCCAACCATTTGAAATATTATATGGAAAAATTTGACAGATAATCGAGACAAAAACAAAGGTTTTTGTTTTGATACATCACCTTATTATTGCATCATGGTTGGATTGGTATTTCAAGTTTCTGACACTACTATACGATATACACAAAACTAATTGCCAGAAAATTGCCGGTACGAGCCATGTATATTCCCCTTGCTCCTCGCTCTTACAAACAAAGACTTGCCACAAGTAAACTCTCTTAATTTAATTTGGGACGTATGAAATATCAATTTGAACAAATTGAATTATGACAGAACGTGTTTTGTTTCTTTCCTTTGTTGAAAATAAAAACAAAACATAATGGCATGGTATAATAATAGAAGGTAACAGCAAGTGTTGTTGTACAAAAAACAATACAACAACCACATGGAAATTTGTTGTTGTAAGTTCTACTAGTGTCAACTCATTTGACAGAAAAATGTAAACAAACAAACAAATTATCATCAAATTATTTTTATTTTGAAAATGAAATATTTTCGAATCCTCAAAATAAAAATTGAAAAACATGAATGAAAATCTTTCAAAGTTATATTTCTATCGCTTCCACATCTTTCCTATAATTGAGCCATTGCCACATATATGTGTAACACATATGAAAATGCCGGGAATAGCGAGTTATTCCTTGAAGAAAGATTTGCTTCCTGAAACTTTCCCAGCAGGCAGATTGAGTAAATTGAATACGGGAGCATATTTAATAAAGAACAATTTCAAATTGTATGTGTTCCCAATTTTCCTGTTGGGTGATTTTTAAAAACATAATTTGTCAAATTCATATCGACACTAGTATTACGTTGGAATCAAATCAGCTGGGATTTCCTGTTACCTTTTATAATTGTACCATGACATAATGGTATAGAAATATAAGGTGACAGCAAGTGTTGTTGTAAAACAACCACATGTAAATAGGTGTGTCTGGTTACATTTCCAGCAACATTTACTCAGTAACCCAGCAGTCCACAGGCCATAATGTCAATAGGAAATAAGGGCAAATTTTTTTTCTCTTTTTAAATTTTCGCCTGCTTTTCAACTAACAAATTTTTCTTTGCCAAATTAGCGAACCAAAATACAAAAGAATGAAAGAAACGTCAAAAGTATTTACCTTTTAAATAATTTTTTAATATTTTATTTATTTTTTTATATTTTATTATATAAATTGCAAAAATTAAATTTCACTTGCACAAATTAAAGCAACAGGTTTGTAAAAAAAGCCGGCTGTGTGTCAGTAAAACGAATAGGTAAAAAAGGAAATGTCAACAATATTGTTTTCAACGAACAGAGCAAAGCAGAACTTGCGTGTACCGCAAATTCTGAACAGACAAACTTTTGTTTTTCTTCCTTGCACTCCTCTCGCCTATAAACTCAGAATTTGCCAAATAAAAATTTTCCTGTGGAAAATGGGAATTAATAGCATACAACTACATTGTGAAACAAAATCATACTAGAATTGAAGAACAAGACAATATATAATAAAATGTTGTCGTCGTACTTGGATGGCTTTGTATTGCACCTTATTGTTAATATTTTTCGTTATTTGGTTTTTCAGCTGGTGTTGTACCGTTAATCATTTTTGATGTCTTTTTGTTCTTTAAATTCTTTTCAAGTAAAATTTCATTTTCTTAGTTGTTTTTGAAAGTGAAAGATGTGAAGTGGAAAAATAAAATAATAATATTAAAAAAATTAAATTAAAAAGCATGGTAAGTGCTGTGTATTTGGATATTGTGTGTTTTCCATTATTTTCTGTACATATTTTAGAAGCTGTTCGATGTGAGGGATAAAATGGAAAGGATTACGCCAAAAAATTAGGATCTGTTTCAAAGTTCACAAAGCAGACACTTCCGAACAATATCCTACTATAAAATGTTTAATTTATTGATTGACTCCCCTTTGTTTACATGCATTTTAATAATAAACATATTTTGAGAATAAAACAGTGGAAATTTTAGTTCCATCCTTCCCATTATAGATCCTAATAGGAAAATATTAATACCCATCCGAAGAGTCGGACACATCCGACCGTCGCTTACAATGTCGGTCGATTTCGGACCCATATGACGGCCTACGCTGTTACATTGTATTTGGTCTCAGATGGGAAGTTCTAGTTCGCTGGGAAGTTCTAGTTCAGAGAGTAAGCCGTTTTTACTCTCTTTTGCGATAATACTGAGAGACAGTTTAGTAAAGCTAAGGTCACACTACGCAAATATTTGACTCAAACGTCTATTTTTTGTTTGCTCAAAAAAATTTCAAATTTGCACACTCTTGATTTTGTTTTCACATTACCTAGGGCGTACCTAGGGCCTGAAATTATGTTTTCCACTAATAAAAATGTCATGTTTGATTGGATATTGACACTTTAATGTTTTGTTTTCAAACGAAATTCCAAAATATAAATGAATTCATCAGCTGTTATTTTCCATTGTTTGCCCGTACAAAAATATTTTAAGGGCAAATAAATGTTTGCCCAAAAATAAAGCAAAAATTTGCTAGTCGGCGTTCACATTGGGGGCACTTTACGCAAAATTTTGTTTGCCCAAAAAAATAAAATGAACAATAAAAGAAGAATTGACTTGGTACGTTCCCCGGCAACATTTAAGCTTCCTGCATCAATATGTCCTCTTTCTGGAACTAGCCTAAAAATATAAAGAATTAGTTTCTAATTTAATGAAACTTTGCATTACCTACGAAATTTGGTAAACTACTCAGGTTGATTAAAATATATGGAAATATCACAATATTATACAAAAATTATGTTTTTTAGATATAATTATGTCCCTTTAATCGATTTTAGTATCACCGAAAGAAAAACTTTAAATTCGGTCAAAATTTAAAGAATTTGAGTCGATCAGCAAAATCTTAGCTGTGAGATATAGACTTATACTAGCCAACCCCTGTATCGATGATCACATAGTTTAAACTGATACTTTTTTCGATAAAATTATTTGTTGTTCTACTCCAAAAACTTATTTGATATATCAAATGTCATTACAAACTGATATTTCCTCAAATACTGCAAAAATATACTGGTTTCCCATCTCGAAGCCTTTCGAAGCCAAAGGTGTCCTTTAAGTAAATTTCTAACTTTTGCGTGTTTATTTCGAATTTTAGTTCATTATTATTAATATTTATCGATCTCTAGTTATTCTAGCAATTTCTGACCCGTTCGCATCTTTAGGATTACAGTACGAATTGTTGCCAATTTACTCACGAATGAAAGCAAACATTGGCAAATTCAACAAAAATAACAGCAAACGTTTGTGAACTCAATAGTTGTTGGGCGTGTGCTTTGTTATTCCACACATGCTCAACACTTTCTGCTACACACATTCATTCGCTGCGTGTGTGTTTACTTTTTTATAATATCCCTGCAGTTTTAAAAGTAGAAATTGCTTCAAAATCGTTATGTATTACGCTAACGAAAAATGGACTGGTTACTCCTGACGCCATCAGTTATGCAGGAGTTCGCATATCGACTCTTTTACGATACACATTCTGACTGGCGAAATCATTAATGAGAAGGATCATTTCTACAAAAGCAACATTGTTTTCCAGTGCAAAACAGGTTTCACCGTTATTCCGAAGAAATTGAAGGAGGAAAAAAAATTTTTACTTTATTTTGAGTATTTTATCTTTTCGTTGGCGATAGTCTCAATTTAAAGTTCGTGGAGGTAAGTGCGTCGCATTTTTTTAGCGATTAACACCACTAAAGCCCTCAAATGAAACATGTTTATGTAAGTATTTAGTATTCCATTTATAATATAATTTTAATATTTATTAATAGAATTGTTTTAGGTAGCATTTTTCAACTCCATACTGCAACCATTTGGTCATGGCCTACAATACTGATGGGATTCAGTCAAAATATTTTCAAAGGACTGGAAAATATATAAAAAACTCTAATAGGTAATATTTTAAAATATTATAATTTCTTTTGATTCGCATTTTTTTACTTTATCTCTTTTCAGAATCCAGACCTGAAATACAAAAGACCCTCTGAAGAGCAGTAAGAAGTTCCAAGGATCCATGTAAGGGTGAAAAAAAAGAAAAAGGCATTTTTTCCATAATAAGTTTTATTTATTTTATTGTTTTAAATAAATTTCCAAAAAAATAAATAAAAAAGTCTTTTCATTAGGGAAATAGCATTAGTGTAATAACTGGTACATATAGACTAGATAAGTAGCACACTACATGTTATTGGCGAAATCTGGTAATAATAATAGTGGTCACCAATAAACAACGAAGTATTATTGATTTCACTAACATGAATATCGTACTAATAGGAATCCACGCAAAATACTAGTGGAAAGGTAATATTTAACGTTATTATTTATTCTTCGCATTTTCAAATATCCTTTACTGGATACATCCATTTATATCTACGAACATATACATGAATAATATTCAATTCATTGGATGTTCATGGATGTGTATGCGTGAGATTCTGCTCTTTCAATGTGTTTCTGTTCTGAAAATATTTTTATTACGAAACATCAGCGGTGGCAACAGACCAGGTAAAAAACAGCAGAACCAAATTTGCATTTTATGCGCAATTGCGTTGTTTCGGGTTGAAAATGAATAAATGTATCGTTTCCAAGTTCTCAAGAATGTGAGGGGGTTTCTTTCCTTATCTCTATGTCGATGTCTATGTTTATGCGTATAATAGGTACAATGTGCGTGTGAGTGAACACTCGGAATGTTTGCGTGAATTGGCAATCTGTAAAATTGGTTTGCCTGGAAACAGTTTCATTCCTTAGGCCGTGTTATGATTTTATTGTAAAAAGGGAAAACATCTAATTTGCATATAATCGGGCAGATGTTCCATTTATGTGCCTTCGAGCACACAAACAAACGAGTGTCTGCGTATTTATTGGGTCACTGAGAGGGGAATCGACATAAATTATCTGCGGATTGATTGGGAAGTATATAGTATTGAAGTGAATGGTTATACTTCACTGACAATTATTGAACACCGCTAGATCTATTTCTTAATTGACTCTGTGTTAGCGCATCTTCATGATAAGATCGCATGCAAAAACTGTACAATTGACACAATTAAAATTGAGTGACATTATTGATCTCACAGGACTTTACGATGCCAATTAAAGCCCAACTAACCACAGCAACAACTATAGTTGTTATTGTAGACCTCCCATACTTCATTTAACAAATGTTAAAAGTAAACTGCAGGCCCACGTTTCAGAATACCTCCAATAATCCCGCAAATTTATTTTTTTTTCTGAACTCTATTTTACTATTTTTTTATTAATAACGAAATCTTTACTCTCGACGTACATAATTGTGATCATTCAGAACACATTTACCGAATATATAAATATATGTCACCAGAAATGTGATAATTTTCCAGCTAATATTTAATGACTGCTCAGTGATGTAACAGGATCTGATTGTAATAACAAGTACGGCACTAACTGCTTATTTGACTCGACTACCACATTTTCTGTAAAACAATTTTATATAGGGACTAGCGGGCCCGGCAAACGTTGTCTTGCATAGCAATATTGTTGATGTACAATTCACATAACGATAGCCCAATATTAAGTTAGCTTTTTCTACCCTCCACGATTTAAGAAAGTGCTCTGCACTTACATTGCTGCTACTCCTAGGATATTTGGCATTGAAAATGTTCAATATTAGTTCACTATTTAGGGTAGCTCCCATATCACGGTATTCGTATTTTGAAGATCTTGGGCAGGGTTTCCAATATTCGGTGTGTGGCGGTAATTTTATATTTTGGACTAGCATAGGCCCGCTACGTTGTTAGCGAAACTTTTTATTGTTAAAAAGATGAACATTAATTTAGCTACACAATATACTTTTGGATTAAGTATAAATTTGAAACATTTTAATTATAGGTTTTATATGTTAATATTTTTGTTTTAATCTCAGATCTTACTCCGTATTTCTTTCGCACAGAAACGTCGATGCTTCTATTCTACTAAATCGAGTACAACTTACTTATTGTATATTTTCTGTAAGTTTACTATTTTCTCGATCCTCCCGATGGACCAATGTAAATAGTACCATAATACTGTGTTAAACTTTTGGGTTCCATTCGGTAATTTAATACTAATGGTAATATCAAATACGTTTATATTAGATCTAGTACGTTTAGTACTTATATATCTAGTACGTTTTAGTACTTACTTTTTTGTACTCATTATCATAATAATGATGCAGCCCATTATTCATTACATCAAAAAGCCAATGAAGTATAATATATTTCCAATGGAAATATCAGTACTATTATTTTAGACAATTTTGAAACTTTTGCATTTGAAAGTGACTACACTTTGGTACTTGTGATGTTCAGCGGCTTGTTTGCATAGTTTCACTACATTGGAAATTTTAACCAAAATTCACACAATCATTCGCTATAGTATAGATCCATGTGGAATTGGAAACTATATTTCATATAACCGTCAGTAATTTTTAGTAAAAATGTTTGAAAAATATTTCCATAAAACATTTTTTTTGCCATAGTCAAAGAGTGATACTTGTTTTTACTACAAATAAAAACAAGTGAAAAAGCGTTAAGTTCGGCCGGGCCGAACTTTGGATACCCTCCACCATAGATATACTGACAGGTACTTGAAAAGAAAATATAGGGAAAGTACCAAAAAGGGGACCTATATCGACATTTCCACAAACCATAACCACAATGTAAACTATAAAACAAATTTCAGAAATGTTTAATGGACAATTATACCCTCAGCTTTATGGATAATGTGGGTGTATACACTTTGACACGGTTAAAATGGTTCTAGACCCCATGTTTCTTTGGATCAAAATTGTTTCAGGAAATTTTGATTTCATCCAAACTTTGGCCATCTTATTATTTCTTCCATATTCCGATGGGGAATATCGGCCCACTCCTTCTGGTACCTTCCACATAGGGGCTAGGTCTAAATACGGGTTATAGTTCATATATAGTTCATTATCGAACCTTACGTCCTAGTTTTTTATCTCGATATTCTCCGCAGGTAATATGATTACAACAGAGTCTTAGAACCAATCCCAAAACGCGTAACTATTTTAATATAAACCCGTAAGGAAAGTAGTAAAGTCGGACGGGGCCGACTATATGATATCACCACTTTGGGTATATTCAACAGATGGAATCCTAACGGACGTCGCATTTTTTAAGGACCATTAACATGAAATTAAACATGCCATTTTGCAACCTATACTAAATTTTGGCCAGATATAGAGTTGCTTCTTACAATGGGACAAAATTATGTGAATAATAATGTATTATAAAGCAAAATATCGAAATCTAAACCGATTTCATCGAAACTTGTCACATGTTCGGCCACATTTTGAGTTCTACATTTACTTATAAATCCAAAAAATGAACCTATATTTCAATAGGGTTCGTCCTTTGGACTAAATAAGAGAACTGTGCCAAATTTCATCCAAATCGGATCACAAATTCGACCTGTACTTTGTTAACAAAAATACGTGGACGGACGGACGGACAGACGGACGGACGGACGGACGGACATGTATAAATCGACTTAAAAAGTGATTCTATGCATATTCTCAAAAGGAACCATGTGTCTATCTCGTTTCCTTTTGCCTGTTACAAACATATGCACAAAGACGTAATACCCTGTACCACAGCGTGGTGAAGGGTATAAAAAGGGGGTTATATTGGGACTACCCAAAAAGGGGGTGCATATTAATAATTTTTTGTAGGGAAATTTGTTACCATATACGACTACAAAATACGAAATTTCAGCGAATTCGGTTAAAAAACGCGCTCAAGAACCCCAAAATACCGAATATTGGGGGGTACCCTTATATGGGTGCTATGCCTATACATGGACCGATATCTTCGAACTTGACCAGCCTGCAGACAAAATACGACTCTGTGCAAAATTTTGGTGATCTATCTCAACTCGTTTAGACGCTAGAGTGATTACAACAGACGGACGGACAGACGGACATGCTTAGATCTGGTCGGAAATGATTATTTCGATGAGTTACAAACGGAAAAACAAAATTAATATACCCTCCATACTATGGTGGAGGGTATAAAAATGGGGTTATATGGGGACTACCCCTAAATGGGGTGAGTATTAATAATTTTTGGTAGGGAGATTTGTTACCATATGCGATTACAAAATACCAAATTATAGCAAATTCGGTTGAAAAGCGCGCTCATGAACCCCAAAATACGGAAAATTGGGGGGTACCCTTATATGGGGGCTATCAGAAAAAGAGGACCGATGTTTATATTTTTTTGTGTAGATATTTGGCACTAAATAATAACCCAATGTACCAAATTTCAGCGAATTCGTTTGAAAAAAAGCGCTCAAGATCCCCAAAATGCCGAAAATTGGGGGGTACCCTTATATGGGGGCTATCTGAAAAAATGAACCTATATTTATAATTTCTGGTGGGAAGATTTGCTACCCAATAAGAACTCAAATTATTAAATTTCACCGAATTCGGTTGAAAAACGGGATCAAGAACCTCAAAATATCGAAAATTGGGGGGTACCCTTATATGGGAGCTATGCCTAAACGTGGACCGATATATCCCATCTTCGAACTTGACCTGCCTGCAGACGACTCTATGCAAAATTTTGGCGATCCATCTCAACTCGTTTAGACGCTAGAGTGATTACAACAGACGGACAGACTGACATGCTTAAATCGTCATAGAATTTTACGCTGATCAAGAATATATATATATATATATATATATACTTTATATGGTCGGTAATGATTCTTCTAATATACCCTCCATACTATGGTGGAGGGTATAAAAATACTTCTTTAATTTTTTAAAACTACTCTACTCGGAATCTACCTCTACTCGTTCTGTCGTATACAATATTTGGTACTTTGAATACAAATCAAACAAAATTGCCAAAAGCATTGTGTTTTATAGAAAAAGCCTTGTACCCAAATTCGATATCCACCCGTACCGCCGTATACAACGTGTTGTACTTTTTAGTACATTTTAAAACTTATTAATGCAAAATATTTATTTATAAATTGTTATTGTCATAGTTCCAGTAATTATTTAATAACAGGTTCCTACATTCATCCATTCTACCGTACACAATATTTAGTACTTGTATTCGATTCGTATTCTATTTGTTTATAATATACAAAAAATATAATATACTACATACCGAATTTCTGAATTATACTTTTTCCCACACTGTGCAATATTTTTTATTTTTGGTGCCATTTAGTACGAATTTTCAATAAACCAAGCCTCTAATTTGTACTAATAGTTGGACATTTTTGTACTCTAAATTTACATTTATATTTTTTACCATTCACTGTGGTACAATATTTAGTACAATTTTGTGCAAATCGCTCTATTTGTAACAGTTAAGCTACATACTAAATTTCAGATCTCAATCTATCACTTTTTCATTATAAGTTAATATTTTGTACAATTTTAGTACAAATTTAGCATAGCATAGTATTTGTAATAGTTAAATCTATGTACCGCGTTTCAGATTTCTATTCCTACTTGTTCCATTATACTACAGTATTTAGTACTAATTCCAAAAAAGTTCTGCATAGCATTATATTTGCAATAGAGTAAGCTACCTACTTAATTTCAGATTTCTATCTTAGCAGATCCATTGTATTTTATAATTTAGTAGTTTTTATCGCAACTTTAGTGCTAAATTCAAAAAGAGTTATCAGAAAAAAATATGCATAGTATTCTATTTGTAATAGTTAAAACTATATGCCGAATTGATAAATATGTTTGCCCATCATTCTACTTGTAATAGCTTAAGTTACATACCAAATTTCAGATATCTTTCGCTACCTGTTCCATCGTAGTATAATATTTAGTACTGTTTAGTACTAATTTCCAAAATTCATTCGCACATTCTGATATGTTTACCAATGATAAAGCTGCATACTAAATTACAAAGTTGTGGTTCCAACCGTTCCGGCGTAATACAGTTTTTAGTACTATTTAGTACTATATTTGTACTAATTTCCAAAAAATATTTTTGCACATCATTATATTTGTAATGGCTTAAGCTACATACCAAATTTTAGATATCTATCCCTACCTGTTTCATCCTAGTACAATATTTAGTACATTTTAGTACCTTTAGTACTAATTTCCAAAACTTGTTCACAAATTCTGATTTGCTTATCACTGACAAAACTGCATACCAAATTTCAGAGTTCTACTTCCAATCGTTTCGGATTAATACAGTTTTAGTATATTCTTGCCCATCATTCTATTTGTACTAGCTTAAGCTAAATACCATGTTTCAGTTATCTGTCTCCAACGGTTCCAATGAAATATAATCTTTAGTACTTTTTAGTACCTTCTAGTACTAAATTACAAAATTTTTTCACACATACCACTTATCGTGGACAAATCTGCATACCAAATTTCAAAGTTCTAAACCTAACCGTTCCCCCGTAATACAGTTTTTAGTACGTTTTAGTACCTTTTAGTACGAATTTCCAAAAACCCCGCCTTATCACACGCCTCCCCACCAAACCCAACAAACATGCCAAATTTCAAGTTTCTAGCTTTAACCGTTTCGTCTGGGCGTTGATGATCAGTCAGTCACTTATAACGCAACTCTTTTATATATATATAGATAATCATTGAGTAGAATATGGTCCTAAAAAATTTGCGCAAGCTTCCGAAAAGCCTCCATATAATGCCACTCCACATTTTTGGAGATTTGGCCACGTTTTTCAACCTAATCAGCTGTAATTGGTTGTTTTATTTGGTAGTATGAATCCTACTTAAAATTGTCAATATTGATCCACTCTTCTGTATTTTGGGGGGTTTGGTTACGTGTTGATGATCAGTGAGTACTAAATCTCCTTACAAAGACTTATCAATATTGGTCCAAGTTTCCGGGTAGCACCCATATAATGGTATCCCCCATAATTTCTCATGTGGTTTCAAATATTCCTACCAAAAATTAATATATCTTCATTCCAATGTTGTAGCTATATGGCATTCCGGGATATTAGGGGTGAGACACATTTTTGGTAAAAATTATATATTTAGGTCCAATAGCAATACATACAGGTCTCGCCCCATTTTCGGTATTATAAAGACATTGACCTAATTTTCTCATAGAGTTGGCTATAATTAGGCATAACGGACTCCTGTGGATAAAAAACATCATCCCAGAAATTATGCACTATAGCTTAACGTTTTAAAAAGACGCCATAATTTTTTCCCGTTCAATATTCGGTATTTTGAAGTACTTTCCAACCTGAGTGTTATCGGTGATACGAATAGGTATAATCGGACGGAGGTTTTGGTATAACCTTCAAATTAGATATTATGCTATTTTTCTAATATTGCTGGTTTTTTTTGTTAGTTGTTCTCATTTGCAAAGAAAATATCTCGTGTATTAGTTTTCTCTGTGATACACATTTTTGGTATCGGATGTTCTGTTTATAAGTTCAAAGATATTGGAAAACGATTGGGCATATAAAAACCTGATTTTATATTTCCCGTGGCATATCAACATTTATTATTATTTTCAAACAAATTAATTAATTTGAGAAATTGATAATGGCAACCCTTGCAACTTATATTTACAAGTTGTAGAAGCAGGGAATTTCAAAATATTTATAAATATAATTGATTTAACAATTTTTGCCTCTGAACACATGATATGCGCACATTTCGAAGGAAGGTATTTTCAATTAAATTTTGAAAACTTAATGTTGTCAAAGCAAATTTATGGAAAAAATTGGAAACATATAACTATATGAGATCTTGTATAATTATGCCATGGTTTTTATTATATGCCATAAGAAGTTAAAACTTATGTTCATAGATTGTTCTCTATATTTTATTAATTGGAGATAGTACTATACCACTATCTATGCAATAGGAAGGCAATATCATGCAATCATATGTTAACAAATGTTTCAAGTTTGAAATAGCACCATTGTAAACAATCTCGAAGTCATTTTACTAGTTTTCTATACTGCGTATCGTAACTATAGGCGCACCTTTAATTCAATGGGTATGTTAGTTGACAAATAAAATGGACCCATTAAGGTTTTGCATAACTATAGAAGCACTTTTACAAAATTAGATAAATTTATTTTTAAAAACTTAAATAAATTAACTTTTATCAATAATGGGTGGGGCCTCCCTTATTTTGAATAATTTAAAAAATTATATCCATCATACTGTCTATCAATTATTTTCGCAAATCTTCATCGTTTGACGGCCATTAATCGATAATCACTCCTTTGGGGTTAACTAGAGTTTGGTATTGGCGGTTTTCTGCATAGACACGACGAGTCTATGTCTCGATTGGATTCTGGTTGGAAATTTGAATATTTTTTGATTTTAACCGTTCTTAAGTATGGCGACTTTTATGAACTGACGCGTTGTCCTGCTGAAAAATGAGTTAAAAGGTAGGTTGTGGATTGGTTATGATAAATTTCAATTTGTTGCAATCTTGCGTAAAAATGAATGTAATAATATACGGGTATGAACCTATATATTTTTTGGAGTAGCCCCAATTTAAGGTACCAACCGAAGCAGCTGTAATTTCGCAGATCGAGTTTTCAGAGGATAGAATAGAAATGTTCATAGATGTTTTTTATATGGGGCTATGTTGGGAACTTGTCCCTTACCCGACTTTGCATTTTTTTATTTAAAAACATTTTTGGCTTGAAAATAAATAAAAATTAAAGCTAACCGATTGTAATTACAGCTAAACGTACACGCTTATTGAAGAAAATAAAGTTTTATATAACTTCTTTATAATTGAGAAAAACAAATTGTTTGACTCTTGTGATGAAAAACAGTTCAAATCACAGATTTCAATAAGAGTTTAACTAAATTTTCAACATTGCAATTATGTACTAAAAAGCATGTTAGATGTTCATTTGCTGCAAGACAGGCATAACTCAAAAATTGTGATTTTCGAGTCAATGATGCACGATTGTTTGCTATAATAGATTTCATGTTGTTTTAAAAAATTATATGAATATCTCTTACACACTCTAATTGAGAAGCTGTAGGAGTTCCTCTGTCGCATATAAAGTGTGAGTAAATTGAAAACTTAAAACGCATTTTCTGCAAAATAGCTTTTTTTGAGTTATGCCTGTCTTGCAGCAAATGAGCGATATATCAAGGCGGCATTGACATATTTCAAACGTTTTCTTAGATATGGGGGTGGTCCACATTAGACGCATAGTCCACATTACCCGAAGTTACTCTACTTTATTGTGGAAAATATTAGAGAGAAGACAGACAGGATTCCTGTCAACGAAAAGAGAGTATATGGTGGCTTCAGCGCAATATTTGGGAGTACAGTAGTTTTGACTTACCTGCACAAAAGCACTAGCAAATATTTATTGCTTTAAAAACAATAGTCCTTTTAAAGAATGTTATTTTAATTTGATATTCCCTGTGCAGCTAATTGCAAACATTTTAAGTACCGAGCTGTTATTTTAAATGTGCAGGTATAAATTGTGCGCTTAAACAAAATATTTGAGACGGAATCTGAGAGAAAAACAAGGAAGTGTATTTTGGGCATCTAAATCCAAACTACCGTATGCAGATAAAATGACTTACTAAGAGAGAACGTAGAGAACAAGCTTATTGATACATGTAAACAAGGGCAGCAGTCCCCATGTTTGCCCAGCACTACTCTAAAGTTACAATGTGACATATTTATTGAAGGCGCCGAGCAAAATTACTACACTGATAAGGAAAACATTCACTGCTCATAATTATAACAGTCAAGCTACGATTTTAATAAAATAAAACTAATAAAAAATAATGTATCAACGAGGTTGAGAGTTTTATATAGAAAATGTTTTTAAGAGTTCACTTGTTAACAATACCTAAATTGTTTTTTTTTTGTAATTTTTACATACCTGCGTACTGATTGTACTGTATAAAACGATTGTAATAAACCACTAAATTTTTCTCCAAAACGCATATTGTAAAGTCTACAGTTTTTATGTCATGGAAAACCATAAAGGTAGGATAATACATAGTCAAAAATTCCATTAGGGTACTTTTGTCCTATATTGCTTTATGCTCAGTATTTTGGTATCTTGTTTGTCGACAATATCATGTGTCTAATTTGGTTACACTCAATTCATATTTAGATGCAGCTCGTATACATAATTTCGTATGGTCGATCGACAGTCGTAGGGAAGTGGGTTCATTTATAGAAATAACTCCTGTAAATAACTTGGTTCTATTTTATTATTATGTCCATGACATACCTACGGAAGGTAGTCCTTTTTAATTTGTAATTCATATATCAATATCAAATAATATGAAAAATAGATTTTATAAAATTGTATGCATGTCAATTGACATATTTTTAACAAATTGAAAATGTATAGTTTCTAAGACTTTTAAGTATTTTGTGATAGACATAATTTATAATTGCATATAAATAGGAAGATATATATCATAAAAACATTGATACGTTTACATGAGACTAACTTGTATAATTATGCCATGTAAATTTTGCTACGGTTATTTATTTATTTCATTCAATAATACCAATTTCAAAGATGAAAAATATCGATCCAGTCCTCCTTGTAACTATAATAAACATGTTTTGGGATTATTTGTTACATTTTTTTTTTATTTTATGAATTAATACGACAAAGAAGAAAATTTCAAACATTTTATGGAAATTACGAGATATTTTGCAAATCGTACAAGAGTATAAAAAATCCAGAAAAGAAAAACGGCTTACTCTCTGAAATAGAACTTACAGGTTACAAAAGTAACCAGACACAGCTAATCAACAGTTTGTAAATAGCTCTGTCTGTTTACTCGATATTTGGTAACAATTGTTACCAAATGTTACTAAATGTTGTCTGTTTACACAAAAATCCAGTAAAACTTACTGGAGTTTACTGAAAGAATGTTATGCAGTAAGATTTTGCAAACTCAGCATTTTTGGATCAGCTGTTTTATGACGAAACAAAAAAAAACATTTTTTGTAATTTGCAAAGTTCAATTTGAAGTTAAGGTGTATAAAAATTATTGAAAATGGAAGAAAGTATCATTAAATTAGAAACTAATTCCTTATATATTTTTAGGCAAGTTCCAGATAGAGCGCAATGTATTGATGCAGGAAGCTTAAATGTTCCCGGGGAACATACCAAATCAATCTTACTACCTTACTAAATGTTGTCTGTTTACTTTTCTCAGTACTATCGCTAAAGAGAGTTAAAAAGGCTTACTCTCTGAACTAGAACTTACCGAATAAATGTTACTGGAAAAGTAACCAGACACACATAATATTAAAAGGTTTATTCAAACCAATCATACGATAACTTACTTTAAATTATCGGAAAATTGCCACGGCCGCATTCTGGTTTTAAAGGAAATACTTTTACAGAAAAGTATTGCCGATAGAACAATGATGTATAGTCGATTTCATAAATAAAAAACCAACAATGTGTAAATTTCAAATCCATTTAGAGAATATAAATTATTCGCCAATTTTTTCATATGTATAACTGATATGCTATTGGGTAGACAAGCTTGGCGGACACTGGGCGTGATGTTGTTTCACTTGTGTGTATTCAAATTGTGTGTGCGACCCTCTTCAAAATATTTACCACCATCTGACCCTTGTCCATCGTCAGTCGTCATTTTGTGTGTTTGGTAAATGAGGAAAAAAGGGGTGAAATGATAGAGGAGTATAATTAGATATTTTACATAGAGAAAAATTAAGCTATATCTGAAATAATTTAATTTATAATAATTATATACATTGAGAATGTGGCAAATATATATTAATATCTTTGCATATATTGTGCATGTTCACTAGATTCATTCAATATTGACAAAATGTATCTTCATTTTATTTATTGAAATTAGAATGCCAGTAAGCAAAAGGGATAAAAGCTATTTTGGTAATTCGGACGTTCAATAAATCCAGGAATAGTCGGAAATTGAATACTTTGGTACGCAAAAAACGGTATCAGTTAAGAGCCTAACATGTTTGTAAAACGGTGAAAATATTTGTGTCTTAAAATTTAAAATATAAAAATATCTTGATATGAAAACAATATTTTTCTCTCAGTGTTGTGTTTAATGGGGTTGTTAAAAACGTGGTGGTTGATTTGTTATATACAATTCAATTTATGAAAACTAGTTCGGTAGCGGTGATAAGCTGAAAATCTGGTTACCAATGTTGTCACAAAATAAAGGGCTCCGCAAAAAGATAGACTCATAATTCACATGTTAAAGGTTACGCTTGTGTCCAGTGCGTGCCCACTGACCAACCAAACTGTCCGACAATTTTTGGTCAATGTTAATGACTTGCATTTGAACATTGAAAATGATAAATGACCATTGGAAATAGGAGCGAATTACACCATAGAAATTTTCGAAAAATATTTTAGTATGACATTTTGAAGCCGTCTGACGTCCCAGAAAGTTGAAACTCGGAAAATGTAATTCTTATGTGCACCTCTGGAGCATCTCTTGTCACCTACCATTATGAAAACATCAATAAATCTATAATTAATAGTTGTGTAATCTGTTTACACACTGAGTAAATAACAACATTTTCAATTTTATTAGTAACTAGCGGACCCGGCAAACTTTGTCTTGCGTAGCAATGTTGTTGATGTATAATTTTTGGCATTTTAGATTTTTTTTAAACCTTTTACCCTAAGGTGGAGAGCACATATGGAGTAAGATTACAGTACTGAATATCTACAATTTAATGTTTATGAGCGAGTCATGTTGCTCCTGTTTCGGTGGGTATAAGTTTATTCATTTTTGAATTCGTGAAAAAATTAAATATAATAAATATAAATTTATATATAAGTTTGACTTTCGGACTTACTTAAATGTTTCCCAATATAATTATAAGACTTCCTCATAACGGTAGCCCAATATTAACACTAGAACGCCGAAGTCAGTCATATTGACCGCTTTCCAATTTCAAGTACAAAGCAACTGTGCATTTAATGACACTTTTTTTAAATATGGTGACTTTTTGTACCTTATAGAATTACGTTTATTATAAAAAATTCACCAAATTTAAAAAAAGTGTCATTAAATGCACAGTTGCTTTTGTACTTGAAATTGGAAAGCGGTCAAAATGACCGCCTTCGGCGTTCTAGTGTTAAGTTACCTTTTTATACCCTCAACTATTTAAGATAGAGCTTTGAAATTTTGCACATACATTACTACTACTCCTATGATATTTGGTATTGAAAATGTTAAATATTCGATCACATTTTAGGGTATATTCCATATAACGGTACCCCCAATAGTTAACAGAATTGCTTATAATTTAGTATTAAGGCTGCTTATTGTTGAGCAGAAAATCTCATTACATATATAATAGTACTCCACATTTTTCATGCTGTGGGGGATTTGGGCACGTTTTTAAATATAATAAGCTGTAATTTGGGATTTTTTGTAGAATGGATCCTACTAAAAATGATCAATATTGGTTTACTCTTTGGGGGAGTTTGGTTCAGTATTTCAATCAAAATGTCTGTAATTTTTAATTTTGGGCGATCAAAACCTCTTTACCAAAAATTATCAATATTGGTCCAAGTTTCCGGGTAGCCCCCATATAATGGTATCACCCATTCCTACCAATAATTATTATATATCCATTCCCATTGTAGAAGCTGTAATATTAGACAAAGACATTGTCCGAATTTTATATATACATAGATATATATATAAACTTTTTCTTCGGATTTATTTTATAATTGTATACATATGTTCAGAGATAAAATGCAAATGAAATGTCAATTTCAGTTTAAAAACATAAAAATTTTGTATATATTAGGTTGGGGAAGAAGAAATCCATTATTTTTATATGAACTATAGGACTTTATTTAACATACTTTGTAATGTCCAATTCATATGCACCGTTTTGTTGTATGCAAGAAAATGATAATAATCACTTTGCCAAGTCCAGACTGTATTGCGGATGCATTAAAACTTCACAACCATGCTGCTGAAGTTGTCCTGGAGGAACACGACACCTCTCCTGTTAGCCAATCCTGGCCGTCAATTGCAAATGGTTTAAAACAGTTTTTTGGCTAATTTTTAGCTCCTGGGCGATGTAAAGACTGCTAGCATGCCGGTCAACTTCGATCATTTCTCCGATTTTATCGACGACCGGCCTACCAGTGCGAGGAAATATTCCTGAACGGAATATACGAAACCAAAATTGCACATAATTGGCTGTTACAGCATCGGAACTTGCATTTTCGCCCTTGATAAAGAAATCTGTAAAATATATCCAATTTTCTCTTTGTTCACTTCCATTTTTAACACCCTGTAACTCACAACTGAATGCACCAATGAAATAACAGCAAATTTCGCAGTAGCTCTTCCGGATTTTGCCAATGGAATAGCCAATAAGAGGATTCACAGATCCCTCAATCGGTAGACTGGATGACAGCGAACACCCACGTGCAAGCTCGTCTGCTATATAATTCCAATCTAAGTTACTATGTCCTAGAACCCAACAAAATTTAACGTTCTGTCGTTTTTTTTGTCCGTATGTAGATCTTGTCCTCTTTGTCAAGTCATGTTTGTAAAGTAACGTTTATAATGACAAATCGCTTTTAGTGACCAATTTCGCCGTAAAACTGTACGTTGTGCAAATCCCTCACGTCTGTCTTATTGGCACGAGACATTTTCATATCATTTGTATAATAAATGCGACCTGTATTTGTTTTCAATTGACTGGCAAACGGAAATGCATAAATCGACTCTGAAAGCGATTCTATGCATATTCTCAAAAGGAAACATAGGTCTATATCGTTTCCTTTTGCCTGTTTCACCATACGTAAATACGTTCTGTAATAGTTGAGTTTTTTTTTCAACATCGTACGTCGACGCATTTCGGAAACATTCATATAAATACATGTGTTTTTTTTGTCGTGAATGACGTCGAACGAACTGGTCGAATTTTAGGTAGTGATCTTAGAATCAAATAAGCTGAGACCTTCTGGTACCTTCTATAATTATCACATTATTCTTCACTGAATTCTCCCGAATTAATCTAAGAATCTACTAATTAAGAATGTCGTTTTCGAAAATTATTTTCTAAATAATTCGAATTAAAATAAAAAAAAAAACGATCTGAAGTTAGAATCCCAATTGAAACCTTCCCATCTATTTAAATCTAAACGAAATTTAAAAAATAAAATTAAAGCACTCCACCATTACATGGCACTGTGGTTTTGAAAAGTGACTTATGGTTTTGTAAGCAGCTACCTCATCGAGATAAACATAGATTTTTATTAATATTTTAATTGACTATCAATGACTTTAAAGAAACTTAACAAAATATTCATTACCAACTTGAATTAAACTGATGTATCTACTTGCACGAGAATGACTTGCTGTAACCTTAAACTTGTAGAATGGGTCAAAAGGAAATTAAGTAAAATTCAAATGTGTCACACCGGTTGGCTGTTCTTTTTTTTAATAACTTGTTCTTCCTTCAAAGTGAAACGGGTTGAGAAACAACGGCAAATTAAAAGAATAACGACCCCGACCTTGGCGCAAAAGAAACAATCGAGAAAAAAGTAAACAATAGTCCTTCGCCTTATTATGGAACACTCCTGTGACGATGATGATGAGAACGACGAAGGTGACGTTTTCAGTGTCTACGAAGCTTGCTTGTCAGCCAGCCTGCATGCAACTCTCTTTTCTGGGTTTGTGTGTGCGTTTTGTCATATTGCGTGGCTGCGCTGCTTCGTGTCTGGAAAAAATATGCAAAAATACTGAAAAAAGTGTAAAGTGAAAACTGAAATAAAGCAGAGGAAAAAATAGAGGAAAACTAAAGAAAAGTGTGAAAACTAAAAAAATGAACCCTGAATAATTTTCAGTGCTATGCCGCACTTCCTCAATGGATTCGCGTACATTCACCCATGTCCCTATTGTTATTGGTGCATGTGTTTGTGTAGTTTGCTTTTATCTCAGTGTGTACGCCTGCTACACCCAGAACCCTCTTTGCATCACCAACAAAGGGGAGGGGATCCTTGAGCTGTAGCCAGCGAACTAAAAAATGCACTGAACAATTTTAATAATGACAGTACAGTCTGGCGCGGATGGCGTTGCTGCTAGTTGCACTGCGGAGCAGCTGGAAGATGCACTTTCTCTTTTTTACTTTCTTCAAATTTCATAACATTTAAGTTAAGTTTAAAGGCAAGAACACGTCGCACTTTCAATTTTTTTTTCGCAACACTTTTTTGTTTCCCCTTTTTGGCTTTGAGATTTCTTTTTATTCTCTCGTTCTCTCTCTTTGCATGTAAAAGCATTGTGTTGTTTACTTCCATCCCATCATTCCACTATTCAAATATGGCTTTAACATTGTTGCATTTATTTTCCACCCATTTCTAACAAACTTATAAACACGTGTATCCAGCATACTGTTGTTTTTCTTTCTTTCATGGAACGATTATTGAGTGTCCGAACATTGCTATTTTTTCTCTTTCTAAGAATGAAAATTAAGCGAAGTAATTCGTTTATAGATATCAAAAAAGTTACGGGCAATGAACTTGTGCGTAGTGTCCGTCGTATTAACAGACTTTTAAATGGCTCTGTTTGTTTCCGTCTCCTCCATTCATTCTCTTCGGTGTTGTGGCAGCTTTTAACGATGATGTCCTGACCTACTTTTTTCTTTTGAACTGCAGTAGGGGGTGGAGGGCAAAATATTTTTTATGTATTTTTTCTTTTTTACTTTAATAAGCATCAGCATGAATGAACGTTCAAACTGCAGACAGATTTTATGACAACCTGTTGAATATTTGAATAATTTCTTTATGTAAATTATATTTCAGCGTGAACTTAAAAAAAGAGTCTCTAGGTTTTTGTCGTATATTTTTTTTTGTTTGAAAGCGCATGTAAAATGCAAAATATAAATATTTTTATGAATGAAAAAAAAAAAAGAAATGAAAGGTGCTGCAATAGCACAGTGTTGAATATACACATGTACATGTATACAAACACAATCATGTTTTTTGTAATGACGTTAAGAGTTAAATGATTTAGAAGGTAGAATACAATCGAATTAGCTGTGGTTTAGTATTTTGGGTACTCATAGGGCAAAAAACCTTCCTACGGGGAACAAAACCGCCGATATTTTTGTTAAGTGCACCAATCGACTTTTCTGTAATCTTGAATATGGAAACGACAATAATAATGAAGTGCATTCCAATTTTTGGTCCTCTTTCTAGTTTCAGACCATGAAAAGAGTAGTGCAAAATAATTGAGTCAAAATTTTAGCTATGCTGTGCCGTGTTAATAAGACAAATGCAGATTTTTAATTTTGCAAAAAAAAAACACACATATTTCAATCGATTTTTGCTTTTATTCCAGGTACAGACGTGCGTTGTTCGCTCCCTCATCCATTGTTCGACCCTTAATTATGTAGGTCTACATACATGTACATTGTTTAACTCGAATCACTCTAGTGGCAGTGTTTTAACCAAAAGTATGTTTTCAAAATAGGAATTTGTTTAGTTGTCTTTGAAAAGAGACCACGTTAAAAAAATATTATTTTGTACGATTTACTAAAACTAAACTAACAAACTAAATAAATTAAAAACTTTTGAAACCGCTAAATAGAAAGGAAGAAAATAAAAATATACAAAAGGAGAATTTGGCGGTTGTGTGTGTTTTCAATTGATATTTGTTAATACATTTGTGTAGTGGTACTAAAATTTGTTTTTAATTTGTTTTTTTACATTTAATTTATTTCCGATAGATAATGTCTGATTTTGTCCGATCCGAATATAACAATTGCTCTTTAATTACGACTCTTCGCACTTTTTATGATATGTTACTTTTGTAGGCAATTTCAGAATAAGAAGAAGATAACATTTTCGCTATTTGGTTATTATATCTTCCTATCAAGTAACATTGTTAATAAAAATTGGACAAATATTAAATTTCCGCGAAAAAAACCCGAAACTTCCCAAAAAACAAAATTACTCTCTATTCAACAGTTTGTTGTGTATAAGAAATCTATTTAAAAAAACTCCGGAGAAGATGCTTATAACCGTTGTTATATATAAATAGTTTATAAAATCGTTAAACACTCCTGTTAATTTTTGCTTCAAAAACATGACAAACTACCTAAAGTGAACATGGCAAAATACCAATTGAAGCATACCAAAATAACTGACGCATTGGCTGATGTTAACTTGTTAATTGTAAAACATGTTACCAATGTTGATGTTGTATTTGCCTATTTACAAATTAGTCAATTGAATATCTCAAAAAAATGGTAGGTAGTTAATAGAGCGAAGGGGACAATCAACCCTCCTTGGGAGTTCTTTACACTTCATAAATCAATTTTTATTTGACCATCGGTCGACATTAAGTAGGGTGGGATTTTCTATGTGCATTTTGTTCAATTGTCAAAATCTCACCCCAATTTTGTTTTTGGTTTTCAAGAGGAAAGTACCCATTTTCAGCATGAATTATGTGTGTACTTCTCGTTTCGATTAATTTCATATTTCGTGGTGTTTAGGTGGAATGTGTGGACATAGTTCGAGGAAACAGCAATTAAATTCCTCTGAGGTGGTAATTGAGAAACAGCGAATTAATAATGTCCTGGGCGGTTACTAGCCGCTCGACAAAGAGGACGTGCCTGGGTGTGTGTAGTTGTTCGGCGACCATCAAATGCTTAGTTAGTTGTCTGTTTGGCATGTGCCCGACCTTTGAACTTCTGCCCGGCAAGGTATGAGTCAAATGCGTTTATCTATTTTATAATATACTGTCAGTAATGAATGAACAGACATTAGCTTCATACTTTGGTACTCGTACTGGGACATCAGATTTGATACGAGTGTTGTGTGCAGATATTCTCTTGTTGGCAATACAGCGGCGAAGGAGTTGAATCGGCGGGTTAGACTGATAGCAAAAGTGGCTTGACGTAAGATACAACTTTAGTCAACTCGTGTACACATGGTTGCCTGGTTGGTTGGTAGCATAGGACGGCACTTGCTTTTTGCTGACATCATGTGAACTCATTAGGGATTTAGCTTTAATTAAAAGTTGTACAATGCTAAATAAACACACTCTATTAATTTTTGTATGTGCCCACTTCACTACTATAGTCGGTTTTCACTATATAAGTTTAGAAAGGGTGAAAGGAAGGGTGGAGGAAGCTCCTTCTACTCCTATATATTTATATATTATAGTATGGTATACCATAGTATATTGGGCATCTAACTCAACAATTTCATGAGAGTACTTTTTAAAACAAATCACCTTTGAATGTTTCTATTAATGTTATTTGCATAAATGGCTTAAAGTGTGTTTAGACAATACCTTATAAAGTGATAATATGCATTATCTCGATTTATTTTCTAATCATGATCTAAACATATAAAGAAGATAATCTAAGATTTTGATTAATTTCTATCTAAATCACAGTTCTGTACATAAATAAGAAAACATGTGTAAAGCCAACATAAACAGTAACGAAATAAAATTCCTTGAAGATAAAAAATCAATAAAATTGTACAAGCTAAGATATTTCAACAAAAATTCGAATACTTATGCACAACTTATTGGATTATATCATGGTGATATAATATAGGAAACCTAACGACAAGGGGGGGGGGGGGTGGTGTCGATACTCTTATATGGGATAGAGTGATTACATCAGACAGACGGACATGGCTAAATCATCATAGAATTTTACGCTGATCAAGGGTCGGAAATGATTATTTCGATGAGTTACATTATTAATAATAATAAATCTAGCTGACCCGGCAAACGTTGTTTTGCCTTATCAATATTGCATCAATATAAGGTTGGTAAAAAACATTTGCCTCTAAGTTTATGTCAATAAGAAGTATTAACTGGTACCCAATGCAGGCCCAAATGTTTTTTTTTTTTTTTAAATAGAATATCATCAATTACAATATCATTTTATTCATGTCCAACTGTCATTTTGATTTTTATATTGAAATCAGTATATAACTTGAAAAATTTTAGATTTGGCATAGAAATTTAGTGGTTTCCGCTCGGTTATAGGTATATTTCATTTTTAAACAAATTGTTAATTAGTTTTCAGATTGTCGTTATAGATTTGTGTATGTTTTAATGATTTGTGTATGGGAAAAAGTTTGGCCAATGTTGACGCCGTATACCTTCTTTTAATTGTAAATGCCTGTTTTACTCTTAACTCTAAATCGTGAAATTTTGTAATCGGATTTGTTATATCTTCTCATTGTTTAACAACTTGATTTTAATTTAACATTTGAATATGTTCAAATTTTCAAGTTGTCGGCCAAAAAAAGAAACATTGTCGAAAAAATAATACACTTTTTTTGACAAATAGGAACATGAGATTTCATATCCAACAGCTTGGGCTCTAAAGAAAATAAGACAAAACTTTAAATATCTTACGGGAATACTAATAATGCTATCATTACGATTTATAAGTCCTTTGGATCATCAAAATCGGAGTAGACGTTCTTGAGTTATAAACGATGTAACTAAAATAACGTTCGATTATTCCAATTTCCCGACTTTTTGATGTTATTCTCAACATTTTCTTCGTAAACCTTTCTTAATGCAATTACAAACAGCCGAAGGTAAACGTGAGTGAAGTCGGTCCATTCAATACACCATGCAAACATTTTTCACATCTTTAAAAATACATTTGAGGATCCATAAAGGCACATTTAAGTTAGACACAAAAAGTATGTAATGCGGAATTGCCTCCATGTAGGTTCGAATTTAAATGTATTCTTCCCGAATATAAGAAAATGTTCAATAATACCTTCGTATTTTGTTGACGTATTTGTAATCGTATATAGCGAATTACTAACATCATTGAACTGTATTGAATACTCTGATAGATGTTTTCGTCTTTACTAAAACATAAAACATATGGTATGTATTGGCAATTTTCTCAAAAATATTCCCAGATATCACATTGGATATGTGTTGTATTTGTTGCATTATTATGCGCTTTTTAGCGGAAAGTAGTAACAAAATATCCATTTAATTGCTTTAATTCGGTATTCCTCATAGGGTTAGAAACTTCCCACACAATTGCCGGTATAGATTTTATCTTAATGTCTTACAACCTATACATACCATGCAAATTGCTTCACATAACATAACTTATATTTTCAAACTAAATAAATCTTGATTTTATGGAAAACGTGAGCAAATAATGATAGCGATTAATCTTACTCTCTCTTTTCGATTTCTTATTATTAAATTTAACTCTAATGAAAATATAAATTTATTTTCATATACAAAATTTTATCAAGGCAATGACAATCCAATTAATAATTGACATTTACTTAAAGATATACGCTGCCCATTTTCTCCCAAAAAGAACTACAGAGAGATGAAACCATAAAGGTTCGATATAAAATGTGTGGAAATGCTAATATCTTTCAAAATATATTTTGCAACATTTTCGCGGATTTTTCTCAAAATGTTCTTTCATTAACACCTTTCCACTTCAATTACAGACTACTAACACAAACGTTTCTTTAAAATAATTTTTGAAAGATTTCGCGGATTTTTCTCAAAATTTTCTTTTATAAAAACCTTCCCACTGTAATTACCGACAACTGAAAGACATTTTTAATCAAATCGGTCCAGCCGTTCTCAACTGATGCGTTAGTATACATTTTTGTTTGCTCCATTTATATATGTATTATATATGTATATATATATAAGCAATATTGCCAATTTTTTAATATTCCATTTTCAAAAGGTGTACATCTTCGCGAAATATGAGAAAAATAAAAAATATAGGAGATTACATCAATATTTTCAATATATTAATGACATACACACACATAAAAATTAATTTAAAAATATCTACATAATCTAAACACCATGATGAATCAAATGATATCAAAATCACACAAGTCCGTGTAGCGGTTTCTAAATCACAGCGACAACCAAACAAGATATTGAGGAAAAATATTTGTTTTTGGTTCGAAAAAATAATGTCATCAATAATGTAAATAATGTAATTTGTATACAAGAAATTTCGGAAAAAATGTTGGGGTTATTCTGCTATTTTACACGAATTTCGCCGAAAAATTGACATATATAATAATAATCACTTTTTGTGTATAAGTATACGCCTTGCGGATTATATCAAAACCCTTCCGATAAATCTTAGAATTCTATAAATAGGAATAAATCTTAAAATAAAATAATATTATGAAATATACATTGCGTCTAAATCGCGTAATTCTCAAAATCATTTGATGCGCATGCGGTTTCCAGGAAGTACTGAAGTTTATCCTCCAATCCATATATATATTGCGAAATTTCATTTGACGGCTAAGATGTGCCACACGTTACATTGAAGTACCCAAAAAATCGTAAAACGCGAATAATTTCCGAAAAGTCCATATGCCATTAACGCGCATCCGATTTCGGTGTGCGCCCTAAAAAAATACATCGATCTATACCGATTTCAATGTGGTCCATTAAGAACCATGGATGTGCCAGTTCACACTATTATTGTGGTCCATTAAGAACCATGGATGTGCCGGCACAATCTATTTTTGAGATAAATTGCGTACATCTCTCTTCCGGCTGAAGTTTTTAAAGTTCTCTTTGTATCATTTCCGCTTCATTTATTGAAGCGGAAATAATACACAGAAAACGCAAATAAATCCGCGATATTTTCAAAAACATTTTTTTGCCAAATATCGTGTTTTTGGAAGGCCAGTTCCCGCCGTTCTAGTAGACGGATTTTCACGAAGAAGATTTTATATCATCCGAAACGTAAAAAACCTTATTGATCGCGGGTACCCATATCATTCAGTTGACAGATCTAAAAATTTGGCCCGAAAATAGGTTTTTTAGAAATTTGATCGCACAAAATTAGCACCTTCGGATGAGTATTACTCTGAAGCTGTGCATACTACATACACAAAATACATATCAAATTACGCAGATTCGCGACTACAATAATCTTATAATCGATTTTTGTATTAAAGCGTAGAAGTAAAATTAAAAAAACACTCAAAATCGAGCTTCAAAATGTCAGCATCATTTAAAGGCTGATGCAGTTAAATTTTTGAAAAATGATACATAAGGGGCGTAGTCCCCATTTTGTTGGCTTGTAGTTTTACTTTGACACGAAGACCGTGAAATGAGTGGCTTAGTCACAAATCGATAGAGAATATAAAAAACTGGTTCGCCTCAACCTGTTTTTACACATTTTTTTACATTAAAGTAGACACAGCTTCCACTAAAATAAAGTTGGGAGTTCAATATCAGGCACAGTTTGCAACGACAGATCAATTAATCCAAAACTATTCACTTTTTTCATATACTTAAGTAATTCCCGAGTTATAAAGGGGTGAACCTCCGCTTCAGCTATGTAAAAAAGTGGCAATATTGTCCATATATATGTATATATAGATTTGTGCATACCTTTAAAACTTGAAGCCCGGTTTCCAAAATATTTATTTATCGATATAAATCTGGCACATTGAGAATAATGTAATTAATTATTGAAACGCAGGTTGTTTGTTATAGGACGTTAAGTTTGTTCCAAAGACGAATAGCTGGAATGAACAATCGTTTTCCGATTTGGAAGTTTTAAATTTTAATTGTATAATTTTCTAGCCTCTATTAGACCTGGCAAATTTATTTAGATGGTTTTTTGTTATAAAATTTTTATAAATTTATAAAGGAATACGAGAGCTTTATATTTAAGACAGGTTTTAAATGTCATGTAGGCAAGCTCGGAAATTCTATAACTACGTTTTTTATTAAATATGTGTCTTGTAATATTATTAAACACAACTTTAAGCATGAGTTGGGCACAGTTGTAAAGGTTGTAAGAAACTTCGGAACAGTGTAAAGAGGTCGGAACAAGGTATGACGTTGCAAGTATCATGCGTGTTTCCATGGGGGTATAGGTTTAAACTGCCCCGAGGTTGCGTTGCATTCCATACTCTCTTCAGGGCCAGAACTGATCCTTGGGGAACAACATTTTTGCAGGCAATTGCAAAGAGAATATATTGTTGTGAAAAACAGCTTGTGATCGAATGCTCAAGTATGAGTTAATAACGACATTCAGAGGCGGTGAAGTTAACAAAATTGTGAAGTTTCCGTAGTAGAATGTTATGATTTACGGTGTCAAATGCCTGCTGCGATCTACAAGTACGGGGGAGGAATCTTGTATATTGCCTTGATTACATCTTAGAGAACGTGTTTTACACTCTTTTTCACACAAATTACTCTCAAAGAGAGCACGCGTGCGGTGTTTTACCTAAAGCGGTCCTAAATTTCGAAAATACCGATTAATGGGTAGAAAATCTACCTACCTACATATCAAATCGGAGCCCAATGTGTCTAAATTTAAATTCACCGATTGTGGTTCCGTCACGAAAGATTGCTGAAAATGATTCCTCGGAGAACCAACTAGCGGTATCCGCGCTGTTTTCATCTACAGAACCTACATATAGTCCTCGAACGTAATTCAGTCTTCAGAGACTCATGTTCCATCAAGTATAAACAGATCTTCTACTGATCACTCAATAGTCACTGAAACTTCTCGTCCTTCTACCAGCAACAAATTAATAGTAGCTGCTCCTAGAAGAAGTATATTTATTTCAAGACTTCATTGTAATACTACAGTGAACAATATTATCAATTATATACAATCTAAAAAACAAAATATAAGTAATACCGACAATAAAATTTTTAAATTTAAATCTTCGGATCAACGTGAAATACCCTCATTTAAAATTGTTGTACCGTCAAATTTATTTAAAGATTTAGTAAATATATCATATTGGCCTGATGTTGTATTGGTAAAAGAATTTGTATATAGGGAACGAAATAACCCAGTAGATCTAGAGGCTATTCCTCCAGTGTCGTCTATCTCAAAAAACTAATAAAACCTTTATGTGTACTCTACCAAAATGCCAAAAGACTTTAAATAAAATGCTTGTTTTCAGCGATACCAGGCTAAAACCAAATATTGGTGATTCAGAAGTTTTGTCCGATAAATATCAAACCTATAGAACTGACAGATTAAAAACATCTGGTGTATAACCTGTATAAGATTAAAATAAATAAATATTGCGAGCTCTATCGCGATTTCAACAGACAGACGGACAGGCATAAATCGACATAGAATTGTATTCTGGTGTTGTAAACGTAATGACAACATTAATATACACCTACATTACGTGGATGTTATAAAATACGGAAATTTCTCGTCACTTTACTTATTAAATCCGTGTTTCTACATGGAACTGTGAAATTGTGACGAAGTTGCCACGCTTGACTTGCAAACTTTAAAATCGAAGCACAAGATTCAAAATTAAACATGATGTCTTTTTTATTTGGGGCATGTGTGTATATGCATTTTCAAGCTTCTTTGAAATTCGGTGATCAAAGCGTTCTTACATTTAAGCTATGATTTCAAGAATAAACACAAACAAAAATCTAACATATAGTTCTGCTGCTTAAATTACTGCTTTTAATTACACAAATATAACACGCTTGGTTAATTTTAAACTGACCTTTATTTCGTTCAAAATGGTTAATCGCATCGGTACGAATGTATGATTTTTTGTTTCTCTTAATTGACAGGCATTAAAAAAACATTTAATTAAATACTAAATAAATACATATAGTCTTGTTAAACTTTTCAAGTGACTTATACATATACCAAGTCATAAATACAAAGGAAAATGTCGTGCAAAAAAGATATTAGAAATTTCGTATTTCGGGGCCTTTGTTGTGGTTTGAAAACTATTTCTAACAGACACTGCGCACAAGTTTTTGATAAATTCCACACTAGTGTGATGGTGTGTGTGTTCGCGAAAATTCTGTGATTGGCGTTTTGCATTCTTCATACCTACGGCATCTTTCTGGTTAGGTTCTATTTTGTGTGTTCAAAGAACACATTCTTGAAATTACAAAAATTAAGAAAAAAGTAATAAACGAGCTTTTGTGCGTAAAATAGTTTTAATGAAAACGCCCCCGGGATATACACACACTCACTCACGAATCTACACATTCATTAGTTTAAAATAGATAAGAGAAAATGGTAAGAACTTTTTAATAAGTGGAATGCTGAGGGACCGGAAGTCAAATACGACTTGAGAGCAAATACAATCACCCAACAAGCAACTAGCGTTTCGCATTCGCATGCTAGGCTTAAATTCTTCTCCATTCGACACCCACACTTACCACAGCTATTCGTGAATCCTCAGATGCATTGGCTGTTTCCACATTCGCATATGTATACATTTGTGTATGGGTATATTTGTAATATATGAACTATACTTATTTCGGGCTATACATATACACATGTTGATGTAGTTCAGCACACATTCATATGTGACATATAAACGTATGTGTGCTATAAAAGGATGTGTAAGTTCAACAGAGATGGGACTTTGTCCTTTGTAAATAATATCTACAGGAAAATGCTCATCTACAATTCACCATATTATAGAAAAATCCGGTGTGAAATATAGATTCCGTGTTATAATCCACAAAAAAAAAAATATATGTATATATATATATATATATGAATGACTCATTCCTATTGGTTTTACTATTTGTAGGAACTTATGTGAAATATGTTTTGCACAAAATACGATCCCTTGAAAATGATCACTATTAGAATTTCGTATGCAAAATCTGAGATCTACTTATTACGAAGCCAGTAATTTATTGGATAATTTTGTCATGAGCAGAGCTTTGGATTTGCGGTCGATCAATACCATTATCCGAAGTCGGAATTTTCCGTTGTTCTAGGTGCTTAAATTATTTCCCATTTTTTGTCCAATAGTTTCTCATTTTTTCATTTAATTTGTTCCATCTCTGGAACACTTTGTCGTATATTAGTATCCAGTCATGCATAAAACAAGTCTTGAGAAGTACGAGTATGTATTCGTCGAAACGGCACTATATAACACGGAACGATGAACGGAAAAGAGGTAACCACCAAGATGACACTAATATGAACATGGCGTTGTCGTTGGAGTGAGCTGGTGCAAATAGTTTTCTAATTTCCAGAATAGAACTTTTCATTAAGGCACCGAACGAGCAGCAGTACCCCCACTAACAAGAACAACGGCAGGCGGCAGCAGTGGCATGAGCTTAAGACACAGTTGTTCCTTCTTATATAATAATGATAAACGAGTACACTTACAGCCTCGAGACAAAATAACCCATACTTTCGACTCTCGAAAGAAGAACTTAAGACAATTCTGAAAGTACCTATGTGTACGTGTGTCCAAACATGTATGTGAACATGGGTGTATGTGTTGTAGACAAACGACTTATATGCTCAAAGGAGTAACTTTTCTGTGGATAACGTACATATATACCCCATATACGTATGGACCCCACACACACACACACATACATATCTCGAAAGTGTAGTGTATGTTTACGAGAATCCACACAAATGTCCCGATGCTCATCAATGTTACAAAATGGAATGACTGACAAAAGCATCGTTCAAAAGTTTTCTTTTACGTTTGTTTTAGAAAAGTTTTATAATTACACAATGCATACATACATACACACACATTGTAAGATATACATACCTACATCTAATGCGTATGAATGTGTATTTCATATATAAATACAAAATATAGTGAACAATCATGCCCATCGGCGAAGGGCGTTCCTTTGCAACCATTATTCCAATGTCCTTAAAGGACGATCAGGCGAATTTTAAGGAGAAAATCGAGTAGTGCTCTGCAATGGCTAGACCGATTTGTATAAACATTTTTATTTAGTTTCTGTAGGTCTCAGAATAGGTCGTAATTGGATGATGTGCCGAACACCCCACACAAATGACACCACCATTGCGGCCAATTTTTTAATATTCCATTTTCATAAAATTGGCTTTTTTGATGTTAATGATTTTTAGTACACATATAGAGGAGATGTCCTGACTCCGAAAATTTTTGGTTGGTGCGCGCAAAAATGATCGAGGTTTTAATTTTGGGCATAAGTAAAATATCTTAAAATTACGCCGTTTATTATATTGACCAAAAAATTGATATACAAGTCTGTACTGCGGTTTGTAAATTACAACAACAACAAAACAATATATTAAGGAAAATTATTTGTTTTTGTTTCAAAGAAATAATGTCATTATATTTATTTTTTTAATTTTAAACAAAACATTTCAGAAAAAATATTGGGGTTACTCTTCTATTCTAGTCGAATTTCAACGAAAAATGGGCATATATGAAAATTATCACTTCTTGTGTATAAGTATACACCTTGCGGAATAAATCTTAAAATAAAAAAATGACAAATATAAAAATTTCGCCAGAAAATAGTTTTTTTTTAGAAAATTGATCGCACAAAATTTCCACCTTCGGATGAGTATTAATCTGAAGCCGAACACACTACATACAAAAATATATGTATCAAATTAGTCAGATTCGCAAGTTCAATAATCCTAAAATTATTTTTTGGAAAATCGTGATTGCGCATTAAAACTAGATGAACAATTCAAAAAACACTCCAAATCCAGCTTCAAAAAGTCAGCATCATTTAAAGGTAGATGTAGATAGATATATGTGGGCATAGCCCTCATATAACTATAACCCCCAAATATTCGTTAATTCCTACAATATGTAATCTAACTTTGTAATCTAAATTGCAGAAGTTTGAGGGTTGTCCACTCTTTGGGGTTTTCATTAAAAAGTCCACTCTTTGGGGTTTTCATTAAAAATTGTTGAAATTTATATTTGGTGTACACAATGGTTTACGTAAACCGGTTTGTAGAATTATCATTCTCATTATAATTATCATTATCATTCATTATTACTGTTTGGTATGCTCCCTACATTTTCATTTCAAGTATCTGTCAGTATACGTATGGTGAAGGGTATCCAAAGTGCGGCCCGACCGAACTTAACGCTTTTGTTTATATTAAATTAGACACAGCTTCCACGTAACTAAACTTTGGAGGTCAATATCATTAAAAGTTTGCAACGGCAGATCGATAAATCCAAAACTATTCAATTTTTTCATGTACTATGATAATTCCGGAGTTATAAAGGGGCTAGCCTCGCTTCAGCCATGTTAAAAAATTGCCAGTATTGCCCATATAATTCTTAGGGACACCGAGGTTTGCACAAAAAAGAGCAAAACAGACGTTTCAAAACATTTCAAATACATTAAAATGTACTTAATTTATTTAAAGTATTCTTCTATTAGAAACGAAATAGTGATTTAATGTCAATTCGCAAGTAATTCACACTGTTCGAATCTTTTCGTCGGGACCTCCACCTTGACGGCAAAATGCTGTCAGGAGAATGTCAATGTATATACATTGGATATCGGATTAAGAAACTTCAAAAAAAAAAAAAAAAAAAAATAGAGATTTATTTTTTATATGCGTTTTTTTCTTATATGGAATTAGCGGATATAAGAAAGTTGTTTCTTATAAGCGCACATACACATATAAGAAATCTTAATGTAAAAAAGCATGTTTTAAAGACAAACATTTTATTAAACAAAAGAATTCATTTCACAGTTTGACTAAAAATACGTGCATATGTTTCCATACATATAAATAATATTCTTTCAAATAGAATTAAAAAAACATAAAATTATTGAACAAAAATTACATTGAACATTATTAATGATATATATATATATATATATATATATATATATGTATAGTCGCTCATAAATTGAGATTTGATTAAAAATTTCAGACAGTTGTCTGTGATTGTAGTGGGAAGGTTTTTTATGGAAGAACACTTTTAGAAAACACGCGAAAAAAATTTATTTTTAACGGTTCGACCGATTTGAATTAAAATTTGTTTCAGTTGACTGTAATTGATGTGGATGAGTTTTAATGAACGCTTTACATTGAATCAAGATTTGTTAAGTTTGAAAATATAATTTATCTTGTATGAAGCAATTTCCAAGGTATGACCATATTGTGGCATTTTTCTCAAATAAAAAACAGGATTGAACTTGAAGATTAAGCGGTACCGGCAATAAGCGGGGAAGTTTCTTACTCTATGAGAAATACGGAATGAAAGGCAATTTAAAGGGAATTTCGCTTCTACCTTCAAAATACCTAAAATCGGACTATGGACCAAAGATAAGGAGGCTAAAAAGTGTCCAATAATTGCTAGTTAATTTTTTAAACTACGTTGTTATGTTTGGGATATACCTAGAGTTGTGAGACGGTTGTGAAAACATGTATGTATATAATTCAAGAACGTCTGCGCCAATTTTAAAGTTTCAAAGTGCTTATGAATCGTAAGTGGTCAGAATAGGAAAATATGGAAACAAAATCTCATTTTCACATTTGTAAACAAAGTATATTACACTTTTGTATTTTTGCCGACAACTTGAAGTGTGGGTGACAGTCCAGGACGGTTGAAAAGCATGTCAGAATCAAGGTGTATTTATATAAGGTGTATGTGACAATCAGTCAGCTTATTACTTTTTTTGAAAAATAAATTGTCAGAATATTTTCAGTGGACTTATTCTAAATTCGTCCCAAAACGTACCGGAAAAATAAGAGATGAATTTTAAATTTTACCGCGATAATACAGCATTGTGTTTATTTAGGGAATTTACTAAAAGTTTATATATATTCCGAAAAATATCAATGACCAACTCTAATATTGTCAATTTGTAATTCATTCATTAAATACACCGTGTCAGAAATCTTCAAAGTACAGTCGAGTACGCTTATATCGGTTATAACGAACTTCATCTATAACGGACACTTTTCCTAGTTCCAAAGTTTTAAGACATATTTTTCATAAAATCTTTACTCTTATAACGAACTACGAAAATAGCGAATTTTTTTTATAACGGAATATTTATCGGTCCAAACAATCAGTTTTCGTATATTTTAATTTGGTTATAACGAACTTGCTACATATATACGATGACAATATTCCCCAAAAGTTAGTTTTTTGTTACTCTAACGTAACCTTTAAAGGATTTCGACGGTAATGTCATGTTTATCACAGGTTTGCACCTTCTACGTTAGTAATAATTATGTGGAATATGCTGACCATGCATATTCCATTTATACGTGTAATTGTAGCAATTTAAGAAAACATTATAAAAGTGCAGTTAGAACGGATAGTGTTTTAAATTGGTCCGCATAACGGAATAAATATTACAAAGCTCCAATGTGTGAATGTGTAAAAATCCTTCATAATATTTTAGTGGAATTTTTCACGATATTATTCCAATTTCACTGGAATTATCAAAATCTGTGCAGATATTCTTGAATTATAAACATTTCTCTTTTACATATGGGAATATTGCCAACTTTTAATATGACTATATTCCCATTCAATGCTTTGCTTCGACATAATTTTACACATTTTTTTTAAATTAGAATATACATAGTTTCCACACGCATTTACTATTTCGATCATCATTATCTAAAGTTTGGCAAATACAGTTCAAATTATACTCAAAACTTTTTAGTTTGGCTGACATACAATTCCCGAATTACAAAGGGTGAACCTCGGCTTCAGCTGTCTTAACTCCTGATTGTTATCCGTGTAAGCGAGGGTTTTCTGAATAATGCCTATTTATGGATAAGACGTAAAAAGATGTCGCGAGAGAATCTGGTAATGTGGCCATGACTGGGTACTATAAAACATTTCGCATAAAATACTAAATTAATTGTTTGGAACTTATAAAAATGATATTCATTATTGTATGCACATTCAAAAAGGAAGACCAGAGGGTTGTTTAAGCGGTTCATTAGGCATATTTGGCTATGTGGCTTTAGAAAGGCCGTACTTTGACAATTGCATTTATATCGAAGATATTGCGAAATTACATCTGTTCGACATTTGCCATTAATTCATTTTGCAAAAATTCTTAAACTGTTATAGTTTTACTGTACGAGTATATACTTTAGAGCGATCTATGCAATTAATAGGTGTATCTTTTCTGTTTGTAAGAAATTATGTAATATTGACAATCATTTGGATTAGCGAATAAAATTTATTTTTTAGAACGGGAAGAAGTTGTTGTCATTACGGTCCTAAGCTAATTGATGTTTAGAACATTGTTGATTTCATAGTATCTGCTTCTTTAATTTTTGTTTCGTTATATGTCCATAAATCCAATTAAAATTTTTACTATTTCAAGTTCTACATATGTATGTATGTATGTAAATATTTGCATACGTTTGAGGGGTTACCGAATACGTAACGAACCCTTTACCGTGTAATTTCGAAAGTTTAATTAAAAGCGAAAACTTCTAGTTGGGATAAAGTCGAATGAAGTAACTTTTTCAGATGGGAATAAAACTGCCATCGTTGTCATTTTGCGTTTTCAATTAGTTTTCAAGATGGCGGCCATTTTGTTTCAGGTAACCCCACCAGTAACCAATGGATACACACGTTTACGTGTGTGTGAGTGTGTATATATGTATGGAAGTAGCACTTTGCTTGTTTGTATGTGTGTTTTAGTTTGTCAGAATCGCGTGTGTGGTATTAACCAAATCCCACATAACACCTACCCAGTCATTTACCACCCAACCCCTGAACCACCTAACGATGCAGCATTGCCCTTCTTGTTAAATATTGCCATATATATGTGTGTACATACGGTCGTACGTGGTAGTCCTTATCCAGTACCCAATGCACATGTATGTGTGGTCGTGTGCCATAAAAGAAAGTAGAATGATTCTACAAATTCCCAGAACTAAATTGAAAACACATAAACTATGCTTACACTTCCATAATAATCGGTGTTCCCCAACCCTCCACCCGGCCATACATTCAATATTCATCCATGTAGTGATCCATCCATCCATCTATCCAACCATCACCACCGCCAGCACCACAAACGCGCTCCAGCATTCGTGTATTCTGGTTTGGCATTCTGCGATTTAGACCGAAAAGGCAAAATGTTGCAGAGAGTGGCTTTAGATGTTAGCCTTCAGTTCGCCTGTCTTAGCCATATGTGTGTTCGGTTGTGTGTAAGTGTGTGCATTATTTTACTTGATAGCAAACATACCCATTCAAAATATACAAATTCACAAGATTACGGCCGTACATACACATACACACACGCACTCAAAAAGAGGAAGGCGACAGCGCCGCGAATAAACCTTGATGATGTTGACTCCGTAACTTAGATGCTAGATGCTGTACACTTGATAAATTACCAAAACCATCCGACCATACTACATTCATCCATCCATCCGCCATCTGCCGTCTCCATCATTTCGGTTCTATACCCTGTAACCCACACTTGTGTGCCCACTCAAATTGCCAACTAAGTTAAGGTATATTCTATGTATGAATGTCTGTATGTGTGTTTCTATCGAGTGAGTTTCGACAACTATATATACACACATGTATGCATACATACGTATATTCGAAGAGTGCGCAGCCCCGGATTGTTGTATACATGACAACGATGTAGAAAATTCCTAGTGCTGTTGCTTCATCCTTTTGTGTTAGTTAGTAAGAGACAGGTTTTTTTGGAGTAACAAGATTTGTCCACGGTTCATTCCATATTTGTTTCCAGCTATGCTCGTAATGTCCATGTTTCTTAAAAAACATAGTTTGGTCTGAATTATTATACAAATATTTATATGCTTTATATTTTGCAATATTTAAAATAGAATGGTTTGCAATATTTTCATAACCTCACTGATTCAAGGATTCATTAAAACCCTCTACTGAGTTTATTACGGCATATTTTATCATGGTATTTTTTATTAGTTTCCTTCAAGATTTCACTAACTACACAAGGATTTAAAAATTACATAAGCAGCAAACCGGGAATCCCTTCATTAGGTTTAACAAGTTATCACCGACAATTATATTACAACAAATATGTATTTTATATTTGGGACTAGGTTTTCAATTCTTGTTCTATGAAAATTTGAAATTATGAAAACATGCCAAAGGCAAAACTTTATAAAGAAAAATGTTGTAATTTTTTTTATAGAACAAGAATTTATCCCTATGTTTGCTTTATATTTATGAAATGTCAAGAACAATTATTTTTTGTATTGTGTAGTAAACAAGGTATATTAACCAGGTAACCGTATCAGGCCAGGTGATCGTATCCAAGGTTTATTCATAAGGTTAACAGGGAGGCGAATTCGAACTCTTCATTGATTGTCAAATTTATTGCTTGAAAAATTACTAAACAAAGATATGTCATTACGTTTTCCAGAAAGATATTTTGAGCTTTTATCCTATATAAAACTTTGGTAAATAAAAAAATATAACTACTAGAGTTATTACATTTCATAATTTAATTTGGAATTGGTTTCCATTAATTTGGAAATGCTATACATCAAAATGGTGTAAGATGCATAACAACTTCAATCAATTGAGAACGGCTGGTCCGATTTGACTTAAATTTTCATTTTCATTTTCATTTCTACACATTTAAATCGATCTCTTATGATTTTATCACTTCACAGATCTTTTTGGACATATTTTGGTTAAAA
Organism: Musca vetustissima; assembly: GCF_032173495.1. Taxonomy (NCBI): domain Eukaryota; kingdom Metazoa; phylum Arthropoda; class Insecta; order Diptera; family Muscidae; genus Musca; species Musca vetustissima. Next base: position 196,507 of record NW_026879958.1, read on the forward strand.
ATTGGCAGCGCATCATTTCTTAACGTTTGCATTTATTAGTTATTTTCTACAATCTATTCTATGTTAAAATAAACTTAAAACATAGGCACATTATTCGCGTTCAGTTTTCCCTAGAATCCACGTAAATTGTGGGGCAAATGCAAGGTTGGCAAATTTTGGGATTCTGATTTCGAGACCCAAAAAGTGATCCTATTCCGACAATAACAATCAAGTTTATTATCCAATGATAATCAATAATAGCGAATTATATGCAATTTGAAAGGAACGTGTTATTACTACTTTCAAAATACCTAAAATTTTACTATGGCAAAATGTGTCCCATTTTAACGAGTACGAGTAACTTATAGAAACACAACATGGCGTATTTCTAATACGAGACGTAGGTATTCTAAATAGGAAAGCAAAACCAGCTTGGAATGAGGACTACTGATAAAAAGCTGCCAGTCTACCGTTATATGGAAGTCTTACCATCACATATATTCTGAAAGAATTGATTTAAATGATAATCCTACATGGACACAATTCCGCATTTGATGCTCTTTATGTCTTATATGTGTGAATCAATTATTAATAAAACCAGTGAGCGGAGCAGTATAGTCGGACGGGGCCGACCATACGATACCCTAAACAACTACCACGGTACTCTAACTTTTTGCGGATGTTTATTCCGAGCCTGAGCAATATTTCGTAATATTTGCCGCGACTTGCCCGATTAGAGGTCGACAGCACATTTTCCGAATATTATAAATATTCAGTACAGCCCTTCTAGTTACTTGTCAAGGTTCCCTTCACGATGGGTTGTGTTGTGATGTTCGGCTTATATTTAGGGTTTGGAAATTCCCGACTTTTTTCAGTAGTGGAGCAGTATAGTCGGACGGGGCCGACCATACGATACCCTACCGCAACTATCCCGGAACTCGGATGTTTATTCCGGGCAATATTTCGTTATATTTGCCCCGACTTGCCCGATTAGAGGTCAACAGCACATCTTCTTTACATTTTCCGAATATTACAAATATTCAGTACAGCCCTTCTAATTACTTGTCCAGATTCCCTTCACGGTGGGTTGAGTTGTGATGTTCGTCTATATTCGACTAGAAAACACACAAAAAATTAAGTTTTCGGTCCACTTCATCCCAAAATTTTAATCTGATCATCATCGAAAATTATAGGCGTTGTCTTCGACCATAATTGGAACTTCATGGAGAATTTTAAAGGGATCAGCGCTATATTTCCATCCTCTAATGTGGTAATGGGTTACTAAGTAAAATCTGAATACGTAAGTACCTGTAAATATTTGAGTGTAACTCCCACATCCGAGTACATACGACAATGTTATTGGAATCATTTTGAAGGTCAATCATTCCTTTCGGATACACTACCAACTTCGCGGATCTATATGCGAGTAAATATATACGCCATAGAATACAAATTTTGTTAGGGTCAATTTGACCCGCTAAATAATGACCGATCTTTATCAAAGCAGTCATGCATATTCTCTGGCCCAATCCTCTTCTCCATGTAAAATTTCGAGTTGTTAAATATTTGGTCCATATCATCCCCTAAATATTAACCTATCTTTACCAAAAACAAAATGAGTCTTCATTGGCCAGAACCCTTCCTACATGCAAAATTTCGTGAAATTTGGTCCATAACTGTGGTCTGTGTTTACAAATTATAATGGACAGACGGACGGACGACTAGTCGAGATAAGACGATCGGTATACTTAATGGTGGATCTAGGACCAATATTTCGCGGCGTTACAAACTCTTGGTGCTGCACAAAGCTATAATACCTTGACAACATAGTTGTGTCGGGTATAATAATATCCATAAAATTGGTAATAACATTTATCGAAATCACAGCACTCTTCTGCGTTTAGATATTCTATCCATTAACCCTTTTTGTATTTACTTAGCTGGCTTGTGATAGAACGAGAATAAATGGTATGCTCATGGTTCATTCGACGACACAGATCGGCCCATAGATCTTCCGTAGAATTTTTCTCTCAAATACTGCAAGAGCTGCCTCATCTGCTAGAGCAAGTATCCATGCTTCAGATCCATACAACAACACGGGTAATATCAGCGTCTTGTAAGGTGTGAAATTGGTTTGGCGAGTATCAAAACATTACAGTTCCCTTAAACTTGAACGGATTATTTCAAAACTAAATTTAAAGGTAAGGTATCGTTATTGTAAAATGATTTACAATACCGATACAGGATTACCGCAATATCGATTGGAACTGACACCTGGGACTCCGCAATTTCTTAGCATCGGTTGGTAATACTCTTTGATGGGTAATGAAATAAAGCTAACATATTTCGTAGGGGGTATTTTCCCGTTGATACATTGAAGGTGGAGTTTTCTGCATCCAGTACCAAATCACTGAAGTAATATTTTTGCATGTGCCCAATTTAATTATGTACATGCAGAGTGACATTTCCACAGACAGAAACATAGAGCAATCTGATAAATTTTTCTGATAAAATACTAAGGAATATTTTTATGGTTTAGGTTCATATGTACATTGCAAATTCCAAATATGTTTAAAAGTTTATTGAGACACATCACATTTTAATCCCAAATTGTCTATCATTTAGTGATCTCAAAGGATAAAGGACTCTACTTACGTTTATAAACCAATTTGACCATAATTTGAGTTTTTATTAGATATTTCATCCTACCAAAACTTATGAATAGTCATCTATTTGTTAAGGTACCCCCAATATAACGGTACTTCGTAGTTTTTTTATCGTTCTTACTAAACATTATAAATATCCTTTAATGAGCATCCATAGACCCTTATAATGGAACTTGGGTTTTGGGTCGGGAATTTCCGTCCCGATTATTCCCGGGAGTTGAGGTAGAACTTATAAAAAACCCATTAAAACAACTTCTTTGGAATGTGGGAGAATATTTTCAATTGCTGAAAATGTTTGCATAAAAATAAGAAGCAGAATATCAAGCGACTTGTTGAATGCACTGGTAGTATTAAAAATAGTACTTAATACAATGTGTTGCAAAATTATAATAAAATACCCTTTTTCAAAAATGAGCCGACTTTATGATACCCTTCACAACTTTGGGTATATTGTTCATATGTATCCTAACAATCTCATGTTATGGAAATCGATTTATAGCAAACCCATTCGAAATATATATGGAAGACATGTCATAATTTGATACGGTGTACAAAATTTCGTGTCAATCGCCCAAACTTTAGGAGTTTGGTACACTATTTAACAAAAATCGGACAAAAATATACTTGTGGGAGCTATATCTAAATCGGAATCGATTTTCACGAAACTTAGCACACATAATTCTAGACTCAATTCAGTACGCTATGCTAAATTTCGTGCTAATCGAAGAATATATATATATATATATATATATATGGGGGCTTTATCTTAATCTGAACCGATTTTCTGAAACTTAACACACATTATTCTATTCATTAATCTAGACTTAATTCAGACGCCATGCCAAATTTCTTGCAAATCATAAGATATTTAGGGACTTTGGTACACCATTTATATAAAATCCGAAGAAAATATATATATGGGAGCTATATCTAAATCTGTACCGTTTTCCCCAATTTCAATAGGGTTCGTCCAAGTAAATTGGCAATATATATATATAATATCTCTTCTCTATATATATAAAAATTACGTGTATGTTCGTGATCGCTAAACTCAAAAACTACTGCACCGATTTGGACCAAATTGTATGTACATTCTCTATGGGGCGTGAGGAGTGTTTCTGTGTAGTTTGAATTTCATCCGACAGATGGTGCAATATTTAGTTGTTTTTGTGTTTTTGCACCGTAACTCAAGAACTACTGCACCGATTTTGACCAAACTTTATGCATATGCTCTATGGGGTGTGATGAGAGTTTCTGTTTAATTTTAAGTTCGTCCGACTGATGTCGCGATATATAGCATCTTTGTGTTTTGCCCGATTAGAGATTGGGTGCTTAATCGACGTGTGCCGAAGTTAAGTATTCAGACACCGATTCATACATAATCTGTTTCGTGAAAAGCGCGTGGGATTTAAACGAAAACAGGATAACTTATTAGTAAAGTAAAATTAATTTAAATCTATTTATGAAAATGATGTAAACAAGTGTCAGTAGGTGTTGCCGACAGATATATATCTTCACCCTCTGGTTTGCGGAGGATGTTGACCATTTGTGTGGGAGATACCAGAAGAAGCAGACCAATGGGACCCACCTTCGGACTTGATATTGGATTTATAAATATTGAAAATGTGGACGTTTTGTGGGGGAGGTACCAGAAGGAGTGGACCAATGGGCCCCATCTTCCTACATGTTCTAAGATTAGTTACGATAATTGGTTGTGCAAAGTTTGGTTCAAATCGGACATTCCATTAGCCTGATATTAAATTTATAAATATAGAAAATGTTGACCATCTGTGGGGGAGGTACCAGAAGGAGTAGGCCAATGGGTCTCATCTTCCTACCTGATCTAGGCTTGGTAAAAATAATAGGTTGTACAAAGTTTCGTTAAAATCTGACATTCCATTAGCCTGATATTGGATTGGTAAATATTGAAAATTTTGACCCTTCGTGGGCGAGGTACCAGAAGGAGTAGACCAATGGGTCCCATATTCCTACTTGGTCTAGGCTTGATAATGATAATAAGTTGTACAACGTTTCGTTAAAATCGGATAGTCCGTTTGCATTTTTGTGTAAAAAAAATTTTTAGCACAATTTTGACCAGTTTGTGAAGGAGATACCAGAAGGAGTTGACCAATATTCCCTATCTTCGAACTTAAACTAAGTTTGGAAGAAATATTAAGATGTGCAAAGTTAGGATGAAATCGATTATTCCCTTCTAGATTTATCGTGCGCACCAGCAAGCCAGACAGACAACTCACGGATGGACGGACATGGCTAAATCGACTCCAAATTTCTGAATCGGGTTTGGTCTACGGACATGGGGTCTAAAGCCAATATTTCGATGAGGCACATGTTCACCGTATCAAAGTGTATATACCCTCATTAGCCATAAGGCTGAGGAACCGATTTGACTCAAAATTTATTTCAGTTATCTGTAATTGAAGTGGAAAGGTTTTTATGAAAGAAAATTTTGAGAAAATACGCGAAAATCTTGAAAAGCATATTTTTAAGGAACGGTTAGACCGATTTGCCTACCATTATGTGGGACATATACCATAAAGTGATACTATACCGAAAATTTACTGTGAAGTTGCTTATCCTACATGAAATACCGAATTATAGGCAATTTATAGGGTATTTGCCTTCTGATAAGGCAAAACAACGTTTGCCGGGTCTGAAGAAGAAAATATTATTTTGACAAAAATTGATTCCACCTTTGTTTCAATAAATTTTTGAGTACTGTTAACATTTGCAAGGAATTATCCGCCCAGTTTGCCCAACGTTCAGCAACATCTGTTTGTTATATATTGGTGCTAATGCTTTGTCGTACATCTCAAAAAGAGATTTTTAACCATCAAGGTGATATTGATATCTCCATCATTTTCCAATTGCTAGTAATTCAGTTTCGGTTTTCCAGTTTTCTAGATATTTAAAAAGTATTAACAAATGATACATTTTCCTAGAAATCTGCTTTCATAATTAACTGCGTGGTGATGTAAAACTCCATCATATGGATTTTTTTTTAAATTATTTTAAAAATAACTAAATCGCTCATTTATCGGAATTAGTTAATTGGTAAATGTTTTAGTTCACATTTGATTTTCTAAGCTTTGCACATTTAAAAAAATCAATAAAAAATTAACTTTCTTCTTTAAATGTTTTGTGTTTGCATTCATTGATGGAAATGTCATTATGTTTGCAATGAAGTACTTACTTAGCAGACCCTAATCATAGATTTAGAACAACTATTGGTTTTATAGGTCCATCATCTCAGCTATCTCTGCAGCAAAACATTACATTTTAAACAAATATATATCAATTAATTTAAAATAAAACACCACCTTGACACTAGACAGCGATTGCGTTTACCTGTGCAAACCAAAATACTATACAAAAGTCAGGACAAGTGTATAGTACATATGCAAATTGAAAGAAATTGTACCACTTCTTATGTGTGGTTACAAATAAATAACGTACGTATATTACAATTTCGGGAACATTCGGAATTTTTTCAGCTTCAGTAGGATTGGGATTTGGGAAAGTAAAAGTAGGGTTCAATCATCTAGAAAATACGTACTATCCAAAAACGAGATTGAAAAGTTCGCTAGGTCCTTTCAAATACTGAAATCGAGCGATGCTGCTATATGAAAGTTTTTTCACATTGCGTAATACATTACACTTTTTTCCAAATAAATTCCCTGAAAATTGGAAATATTCCTGGATGTTTGTCATATTTATCAATTTCATGGCATTAGATCCGGCATTATTTATTTATTGATGACTTAAAAGTCAATCACCAACGCCTTATATCTTTTTCTTTTTTTTTTCATACAAACAAACACTTTTCCATTATTGTCAATGTGACTGAATCCGGCTAACGTCGGAGTTCTGTGGAGTTGTGTAGTTGGGAAATGTGGGCCGATACTCAGTTGTTGTTTTTCGCGCTCTATATGAAATAAAATACACGCAGCTCTGTAATGGGACAGATTCGCTGCTATTCATGCCGTGTCAAACACAGTCAGTTATCCTTTTGTGTCATGCCACGTATGATGCCTTCAATAAGACAATTGCGAAAGGGTGACATGTCGTTTTGGTATGTAAATCAACTATCATTGTTTTTGCGTATTTGGGTAGACAGCAGCAACAACAACGAATCCCTTCGTAAATAGGAAAACACATTTGAATGTTTGAAATTCAAAAAAATAAAAAAACAAAACAAAAAACGTAATCAAAATAATAAATTACCTAACCGAATATAGACTGTGCATGTGTGTGTGTGTCGTGTTGTATGTCAGCAATAAAAACACGCATGTGTGTAAAGGATGTGCGGATATGTGTCCCAAAAAGGGGTTTCCATTGAACAATGAAAAAATTGCAACATAAAAAAATGATACAAAACCGTAGATGTAATAAAAAATTACCCTCAGATTTGGTATGTGGCGCTACCCAGACATGGCACATATGAAAGGGTAGCACACAACTTGATGCAAAATGCAAAAAGTGAAATGGTTAATGGTAATTCGACACAGAGTTATGTTTTGGCAGAAAATGATGCTTACTGGAGATGAGATGGAATGGGTGGGGTGGGGTTGCGATGGTATGGGATGATTCGCATGGGTTGTCTATTTGCCCAATTTGAATATTGCAAAGCGAAACACAACCGGGTCAACGGAAGAACAGAAATCCATAAATTTTGCATGTTTCGCAAATGGGATAACGAACGAACGACAACGATGGATGGCAGATAAACATGACACCCAACTGTCAATAGATATTTCGCGGTTGTTTTCTTTTTCGCAGATTCGGTGCGATTGTACAATGATCAGCAACATAAATTTGCGTTTTGGTTGCTTTTTTGTGAAAAACGTCCTTCGATCCTGCATTGGCACACATACACATATGTGAATGAATGATAGTGAGAATGTGTGTGTGTGTGTGCGATATGCTTTGTTACCGACGTTTATTTGATTTATGTCAAATCTTAACGAGTTTGATGTTGGCATTTTAGCAATCGAACAAGAGTTCCTTTTTGACTGCTCGTTATTCAAATGTCATTAGTTATACCAGTGAAAAGGATGAGATAAACAACAACAACTATCAATTGGTGTTGTGGGAAACCATGCGCCAGAGTGTTTGCCATCCCAGTGTCCATTAATCACGAATAAATCAATAAATGTCAACATGCAAATTTAAAATTTTGTGCACTATTTTTAATTAACTTTTGAGAGTTTGGTATCTTGCTTCTGTTTCTTATTCTATATACATGTGTACCCATGTGTGTTTTTTATACCCTCCACCATAGTATGGAGGGTATATTAGTTTTGTTTTTCCGTTTGTAACGCATCGAAATAATCATTTCCGACCCTATAAAGTATATATATTCTTGATCAGCGTAAAATTCTATGACGATCTAAGCATGTCCGTCTGTCCGTCTGTCCGTCTGTCCGTCTGTCTGTCTGTCTGTCCGTCTGTCTGTTGTAATCACTCTAGCGTCTAAACGAATTGAGATAGATCGCCAAAATTTTGCATAGAGTCGTCTTTTGTCTGCAGGCAGGTCAAGTTCGAAGATGGGCTTCATCGGTCCACGTTTAGGCATAGCTCCCATATAAGGGTACCCCCCAATTTTCGGTATTTTGAGGTTCTTGAGCGCGTTTTTCAACTGAATTCGCTCAAATTTGGTATATTGAGTTCTTATTGGGTAGCAAATCTTTCCACTGAAAATTATAAATATGGGTCCATATTTTCGGATAGCCCCCATATAAGGGTACCCCCAATTTTGAGGTATTTTGGGGGGTTTGATCGCATTTTTCGACCGAATTCGCTGAAATTCGGTACTTTGAGTTCTTATTGGGTAGCAAATCTCTATACGAAAAATTATAAATATAGGTCAATTTTTTCGGGTAGCCCCCATATAGGGTACCCCCCAATTTTCGGTATTTTAAGGATCTTGAGCGCGGTTTTCAACCAAATTCGCTGAAATTTGGTACATTTGGTTTTTATAGGGTACCAAATTTCCCCACTAAAAATTATAAATATAGGTCCACTTTTTCCGGTAGCCCCCATATAAGGGTACCCCCAAATTTTCGCTATTTTGAAGTTCTTGAGCACGTTTTTCAACCGAATTCCCTGAAATTTGGTATTTTGTAGTCGTATATGGTAACAAATTTCCCTACAAAAAATTATTAATATGTACCCCCTTTTTGGGGTAGTCCCTATATAACCCCCTTTTTTATATTAAAATAGTTATGCAATCTGTTCCGCGTTTTGGGGTGGTTCTAAGACTCTGTTGTAATCATATCACCTGCGGAGGATATCGAGATTAAAAACTAGAACGTAAGGTTCAATAATGAACTATATATGAACTATAACCCGTATTTAGACCTAGCCCCTGTGTGGGAGGTACCAGAAGGAGTGGACCGATATTCCCCATCTTCAAACTTGAAGTAAGTTTGGAAGAAATTATAAGATGGCCAAAGTTTGGATGAAATCAAAATTTTCTGAAACAAATTTGGTCCAAAGAAACATGGGGTCTAGAACCATTTTAACCGTGTAAAAGTGTATACACCCTCATTATCCATTAAAAATTTCTGAAATTTGTTTTATAGTTTACATTGTGTTTTACATAACTGGTATGTGGAAATGTCGATATATGTTCACTTTTTTATTTTCCCTATATGTTCATTTTAAGTACCTGTCAGTATATCTATGGTGGAGGGTATCCAAAGTTCGGCCCGGCCGAACTTAACGCTTTTTCACTTGTTATATTTTATTAAGTGACGTTAGTTACGCCGCTTTTGTTTCGGACGTAATAACTCAAGGACGTTTACTAAGACTTACACTAAATTGACATGAATGACTGAATGAGATATCTTGAAAAAATCAAAAACAGTATTCGACGAATAATATCACTTTCTCACATATTGTGATATGGGTGTTTATGTTTTGCACAACGTCGCAATTTTTTCATGGCGACAATTGATTTGCAATGATTATTTAATTTAGTTTATTTTTGCAAATTTTTACAAATGTTCAAAAATTTTCTTTGACATATGTGCATTTACTCCGTTCTAGAACCTCCAGTAATATTTTGTTAATAAAAGTGAGTTTCAATTTTCTCTTGGATGGATGGATTGAAGATAGATAACGCATACTAATGCGTTATCCTAGAAATCTAACAAACCAAAAAGGTCCGTATGACGAATTTTTGTATTGCCATAGTTCACGGTTAGGCTTGTGTACTCTATAGTATGGTACCAGTCAATTCTTTCTAACTGTTCCTCCCATTCTAAAGCTTCGCTAAAATATTTTCAAATTGAAAATCTATGAGACCACGTTTTTAACTACATTTACCGTTATAAAACTAATTTTCGAAGTGACCCAGAAAAATCAAAGTTATTTTGGTGTTCCAAGGGCTCCAACTAAACAGAATTGGTACATTAGAACCTCTGAATGAGATAATCTGCTATTGAGATAATAGACTATTGAGATAATCTGCTATATTCAGTATACCTTTAATTTTTCTTATTATTATATTATATCTTGGAAATGGCTAATTTTATTTTATTATTTTCCATCCTGTGCTGACCAATTTTTGTAATTTTTACCAAATTTCAGACGCGCTTTAACGTTTTTGTTTGACAGTTTTTTTTCTTTCTCTATTTTTCATTAATCTTTCTATATGGCGAGCATTAGCGCCTGGTAATAATCTTGAGGGTTTCTAGGGCCAAATTTAAAATATTTAATGTATAAACAAAGTCGATATGAACCCAAAACACCTAAAACAAAAGAATTATTAACGTTTAAATTCAACATTTACCAACATGAAGATGCAAATTTTTAACATTAAAAAAATATAGTCTTATATGATAATACAATTATATATAGCCCTATATAAGGTTATGGTGAAAATATGTAAGTCCACGAAAAATTAGATACGTGAATGGAGCGCAGGTGCCTCACAGATGTATACAAAATTGACAAAACTAAGATTGTCATTGATTGAGCAAATACATACACATGAACTGAATACGAATAACATAGATTTATTCTTAAAACTACAAATAGAAATGATAGAAATATAACAAAGGACATCCATCGATGGTACACGGTTTTTTGTCTTTGTTTGTTGCTTCGAGAAAACCAAACGATTGCAGTCAGACACGCGAAACAGCGGTAGGGTCTAGCATGGCTATGCCATTTTTTATCTCCAGTAGTGTTCTGCGGTAGGTTTTGTACCTTGTCATTTTTTGTTACTGTTGCTGTTGTTGTTGTTGTCGGTTTTGGTGATGTTATTGTCGTTATGTTGGAAAGTGCATAAATCAAAGACTTAAAAGGATTTGTGGTTATATTCAAAATAAACGAGATGCAAACATGACACACATATGCATACACATTAATCAGCGGGAAACTCGGAGCATCCTTGTCATGCCAACTCAACCGTTCATCATCAAGAGATACTCTTTTTGCATTTTCCAATTTAAATAACATTTCTCAATAGCCCCAGTCTAAGCTGATTGAATTACGCAAGTGTGTGCATGTGTGTGTGATCATTTGTAACAATAGGAAACAACCCCAGTCCATAGTATGATGAGCGGAAGGATGAACAAATGGAAGGGGAGATAAGATACCCTCCGCAGGTATATCGGTGTGCAAAAACCTTTTTGCATTTTTTGTTTGTGGCTGCACAAATTTAACCCTTCGGATGCAAACAGACAAGTAGGGTATGGTTGGCCGTTTTGTTTTCAATTATCTCTCTCAAAAACAACTCAATAGTAATCAAAAATCGATGCGTGACGTAATTATAGATAAAATCTCAAGAGTCTATAATAGGATAAACACCTTCTAACAAAAAGAGTTGCCACTGTTTTGTACAAAGGATGAATGCAACAGTAGCATGTACCGTAATTAGATGATTGTTTGGCCAAGAGTATGGCGCGGCCTTTTCGTGTGACATATACGTCTTTATTTTTTCGTAGCAGATTTGTTTGAAACACGACATCCCCACATATTCTGTACAAAATCCTTTTGATTCCTCTATTTCTGATGTATAGCTCCAGAGGTTACTGACGTTTTGAAAATTAAACTTTAATTCGATGTGCGGTACACATATATTCAACTTCCTATGACAAAATGTTTTATGCGGTCGTATTACCCAAATCCATATCTTCAATCTAACTAAACAAAATTAAATATGATAGTAATATAGAAGAGGACAAATTTGGAAGTAATTTTAGGGCTGGGGAAGTTATTGATTCCAGCAGTATTTCTGTTATTAACTAGTCTCATTACTATAACACGAGTACAGCTATTGGAAACAAGGAGACAAAATCCAGATTTCTTTACATTTATTTCAATGTATTAATGTATAAGAAAATCGTTGGAGAACAGTTTAATTTTATAGATATTCTAATTACAAAAATGAGGAAATATGCTATTAACCATTGACTTTTATTTTCTGCATGCTATATCGGCATTTTATCCCACTGTGATCCGTGTTTTGTTGTGCTCTTCAATGAGCAAGCAGAATACAAGTTCAGATTGTATTTTCCTATATACTATGGTGTGACCAATTCCATGTGATATCTGATAACTTATTTTCCATCCTTAACTTTTTTTCGAACAAAACTTTTAAAACCACTCCGCGACGACACATTTTTAAAAATTTTTTTAATCCATATATTTCAATCGAATTCTTTTTTTGCCAACAGTTTAAATTCAACTTATACAACATAAACAGTACTTAGATTTTTTGTGTCTAGATGCTCAATATACGATTCGATTTCGTTGTTGTCTTTATAATTCTGCAATATATTTCTTCAATTTTATTTTGATTCCAATGAGTTTTGGACAAAACCCAACGAACTTTAGAGGGTTTTGGTTATTATCGATTTTTTTCTGTTTCCTAATTTTTATGACATTTTTCTCTCCTCAAAAGAATAATGCTTATTTCCACCCTTCAATCCATTAATTAATTTTGATTTTTTGCTATTAAATATTGTTAGCACAGTTAAAGTACTAGCCAACCTTTATTCGATTATAGGTAGATATTAAAAAATGCAAAATTATTTATATGAACCGATATCAATCCACACATATGTTAATGAAATCATTGGGTATTTGGTGCACAATCGTGAATTCGGGCGAAAATATATATGGAACCTATATCTTAATCTGATTACTCCAATATTAATAAAACATTAGGCCAAATAAATGAGCTTTGCCTAATTTCATCACATTCGGACAATAAATCCGACCTATACCTTGATGATGTTCAAAAATTATGAATATAAATGAATGTTTTTGCCAAGTTCATGGTAATACAACATACAGTTGTTTTAGTTCAAATGAAGAATTGATGTATGGAAAATTTCACACGCATGTTATTTGTAGACCTCGGATTTTGCATATTTGCATATTTTTTAATAATGAAGATATCGAAATTCTGATTGGACACGAATTCGTTTCATAGGATTTAGAATTATTTGAAGGGTTCATATTTTTTAATTTTTTGCATATTTTTGTATATTTTAAATATTTTTGACTATATTTTTGCATATTTTGCCTATATTTTGCATATTTTATGCAAATATTTATTGCATATCGACCTAGCATACCGTGCATATTTTTTTCATATTTTTTGCATATATTTTGCATATTTTTAACATGACCCCAAATATCGATCAATTGGAGCATGAAACGCCTAAATACAAAATTTAAGTCCAATCGGATAAAGCATAAAAAATATGCAAAAATCCGAGGTCTAGTTATTTGTAATTACAGTAGGAAGATTTTTACAAAAGAATATTAAATCCGCTACCGAAATAAGGACCACTAGCAAGAATTTATTTAACTGCTAATCCCACATGGAGACAAGTCCACATATGATACTCTTTATGTCTACTTTATATGTGGCAATTATTACTAAAATTATAGCCATCAACATTGGTAATAACATTTATCGAAACCACAACATTAAAAACAATTTTTGTGCAGATGTATACTATAAATTCAACAAAGAACTGCATGGTGATGTACAATTTTACCATATAATAATAAAATATATTCATGGCATAATTACACAAGGTAGTCTTATATACCTGTAACTATAATAAACATTCAGATTCAAAATTTAAATGAAAATACCCTTTTCGAAATGTACGCACAACACGTGTACAGTGGCAATAATTACAAAATGATTAATATTTTAATATTTTGAAGTTATAGCATCTATAGATATTTCTTACGAACGATGTGGATCAAAAAATATAGATATTTATTACATTGCGCAATTCCGGATTAAAAAATACGTATGCCTGTACATAGCATTTATATTTATATGCAATTATAAATACTTAAAATAGTCAGAAAAAAATACATTTTCAAGTTTTTTTTTTAAATATGCCAATCGACATGCATACAATTTTATGGAATATATTTTTTAATCAATTTGAAATTGATAGATGAGTTCCAAATTAAAAAGGGTTGCCATATTAATTTCTCAAATGAGACTACCTTCTGTAATTATGCAATGGATCGTACCTAAATGCATGCGTATGCGTACGATTTTATTCACCTCAAAAGTTAAATACATGTATTTCAATAAATGTTACCCAAATGTGCATTGCGTATAAAAATATAAAGTTGAAAATTTTCAACATTGACAAAGATTTGGATTTTTTTTTAAAATAGAATTTCAGTCATTGAAAAATTTCTTTTCATATAAATGTAAATATTTTTCGGATAATTAAGAAAATGTTTTCATCCATTTTCACCGTTTTCAAGTATGGTCCTTGCGTATTTGGTGGTAAAGGTGGCAACGCACTGAATTTAAGTACGTACCTGATATATTTTATATATTTGGGTAATACGGCCGTACAAAACATATTGCCATAGTGGGGAAGTTGAATATTTTTGTACGTCTCGTTGGAATCTATATCTCTGAGCGAATTAAACAAAACCGCAAAACAAAATTAAAAGATTATAAAATGCGGTTGTAAACTCAGATCGGCCAATAATGATCTATGTGAAAGGAAAATCAATGGGAAAGAGTATCAAGATAGTTACCATAAACGTGGATGGATTATTTTTAAACTAAATCATCTTAATTCAAAAGAAATTTAAATGTGAATTTATCGGTAATGCAAAATGAATTACATTACCTATGAAACGTTTGGTAAAACTCTATGATGGGTAATGCCATAAAGCTAAAATTTTTGGTAGGAGGTATTCTCCCGTTGATACCAAATCGCTAAAGTAATATTTTAGCATGTGGCGAATTTAATTATGTACGTAAAGAGTAACATTCCAAAAAAAAAAAAAAAACAAAGATCAATCGGACAGGGCTAAATTAACTTCGCCATGTCCGATATTTGATAACATGTATGGACATCGTATTTCGAATCATTAGTTTTTACCGAAATATATCTTAACAAAATTGCTATGGCAAGACAACGATTGCTATATATAGTAGAAACTAACAATTCTATATATAAACCTATCTGAAATCAGTATCCAGAGAGTCGAACTTAACTATAAAAAATATATTTAACATCAATGCTTTGTTCTAATCACTTCGTAGTATATACCGTGAGGGGTGGGTGGGTGTATGACTCTCATCCCTTAACCACTATATATATAATCATGTGAACATTCGTATATGTGCAGTATGTGTGTACGAAAGTTGCATTATTCATACAGAGCCCTAGCTGCTGGAACCGCACATATGAAATTCCTTACTAAGCCTGTCAGATCCAGTCCTTCCTTCCCTTCGTTGCCATTTTATTTTTCGTGGCACACCGCGCACATTCAAACTTTAATACAAACAAAATGTGAACGGGATTGAGTGGGCGAGAAATTAAAATTCAGTATGGCTGGCATCCTTATTGTTGGAAAGCAATGGTTTTGCCTGGCTGTCTGGTGGACGATACCAATGGTTGGTGGATCTAGTAAAAGGTTTAATCAGTGCACACACATGATGGGTACATGAGGTGGTGGTGGTGGTGTTGACTGGTTCTGTCAAAGGGGGTGGTGGTTGGGACGTGTGTATTTAACGACATTCATATGTTAGGAAATTCGCTGCGAGCTTTAGTTTGTATACGAGTTTACGATGGCCATGTTGGTTTGGTTTTTAGAATATATGTATGCATGAATTGCTGAAATTTCACCCATACATCCCTTCCACGCATGGACATACAAACGTGCGTGCAGAAAGGAGTGACTACAAATTTTTAATTTGGATATCTTGTAGGGAATTTGGTGGTTTCTACAACACATGCCATGTACACTATTTCTTTTGTTCATGTGAGTATGCATGTATATACTTAGAGGTATGTATATACACATGGAAATTAAAATCACGCATCTATTGGTTTAAACTTATATACATAAATATGTATTCGTAAATATAGAAGGTGTCCATATGTATCGCGACGAACTATGGTAAATTGCTTCAATGCTTTCGCAAAGAAGTAGTAAATTTGGAAGGAAACTAACATTTTCCAGTTTTCTTGAAAATAAAGTTTTCCATATGTGATAGAATATTTAATCATTTTTTGTTAAATAAATTAATTTAGAGTGTTACAAAACATATAAAATTAGCGGACCCGGTAAACCTCATGCCGCCCCAATTAACTGCATACACATAAACGGAATAACAAATTTAATATACGCTATACCTTATAGATGAGTGTATAAATCTCAATGAACGGTTGGTTCTTGTAGGTGCTGGAACCGAACAATTAACACAAACGAAATTAACACAATGAACAGAATTCATGAAAAATTTTGAAACAATTGTTTGAATATATATTTTGACTCAAATGCCATTTAATTTTTCTATATATTTTCGGCACTAAAATACTAGTGATAGCGCGGAGTTTCAGTTAATTACACAATGACAATTTTAGCTATGCGATTCGAACGAATAATACAAAAATTAATTTTTTCCCAAAAAACCAAAAAGTAAATAAATGTAATAGTAATAAAAAGGGTGTCAAACATGTTGGGGACGCAAAATAAATAAGCAGAGCCAGAAAGAACTATAGCCTTTTTAAATGTAATTTAAAATATTTCACTTTGAATTGGAGAATTCCATTAATTATTTATCACAAAGGTTTCAGGCAGGGAATGCTATAGATTCCTTACAAATTCACTTTGTGTGTTGTTGGGGGAGTTTCACTCTAGAAGCTACTTTGAAAGGCCAATAACAATGGTAAACCGAAACTGGTATTTATATCGACTATATTTTAGCTGTTAACTCTATCAATTTATCTTATTCGTAACAGGACATTTCTTAAGTAGATCAGTTTTAAAAGAAATAAAATGTGTTTGTCTAATTAATTAAGCGGTGTATTTTTTACATACATAGTACTGAATCTCACTGAATGCACGTTTTTACAATATTTAACAATATACGATAAAAGTTTGACCTCAGTCGTCCCCGCCTTACTGAAACGAAAAAAAAATTAAATATTTGTTTGAGTTATCCGATTTTTACTAATTTGTATTAAATAACATTGCATTATTTTTTGATATATATTTTTGGATATTGACTCAATACGTTTTTGTGGTACATTAAGTTTTCAATGTCTTGGAATTGTACGGATAAATTATTATATAAAAGGTTTTGAAAAACTATAAAATACGTTAGAGTATTAATTTTTGAATTTTTCATAATAGCACCTAAAATTTAACCAGGCCGTTCGAGGTTATTCACAACAAATACAAAACACATGTATTTATATTAATGTTATCGAAATACGTGGACGTACGAATTTTCAAAGTTTAAAGAATTCAACTATGACAGAACGTATTTTCGTTTTTCCAGTTGTTGGAAAAAGAAACAAGACAAAAGGAAAGTATAAATTTTTCTACAAGAGTATGAAATAATTGGACATTTCATAATTTTTCAAGTTTGTTCTTTGTTGATAATAAAAATTCTTTTACTAAAGTTTTGTCAAAAAAAAATACAACATTTTGTACAAAGTATTATTTTCATATTATTTATATTATTTTCAATATTTGTTTGTCTCATGTTTATGTTCGTTCAGATTAAAAATTGTTCTAGGAAATTCAATATACCGAAAAATAAATGGGACTTTTGACAAAACGTGAATCAGTACCGAACATTTTCTACAAATACTGGCCTGTTCCCGTTCTGCAAGAAGCTACTGCTTTTTATTACGATAACATATTTTTATACCCTTCACCACTCTGTGGTACAGGGTATTATGTATTTGTGCATATGTTTTTAGCATGCAAAAGAAATCGAGATAGACCCATGGATACTTTTATGAATATGCATAGAATCACTTTCTGAGTCCATTTACGCATGTCCGTCTGTCCATGTATATGATCTGATGTAGATGATACATGGTACAGGTCACTTATTTGGACGAACCCCATTGAAATTGGAGAAAATCGGTTCAGATTTAGATATAGATTAGATATGTAAATTCATCGAAATGCTTACGATTGTTCCATATACACGAAATTTGGCAGTGGGTATGGAATTTAGTCTAGAATGGTTTGTGTTATTTAATATAAATGGTGTACCAAAAAACTAAATTTTGTCCGATGGGACGCATTTGTGCACAACGTACCAAATTGAACATAGAATAACGTGTACTGACAAAACCATAAGACGAGCTTAAAAAAGATTTCAAATGGCGTCGGTGTTTTTTGCAGATTTTCCAGTTTGAAAGATCATATTCGGCAATGTTGCCTTCCACTTGATCTTTCCATCTTATTCGTGGCCTTCCCCTTCTGCGTGAACCATCAGCTGCTTCGCTTTTATATGCCTTTTGGGCTGGGGCATCTTCATTCATTCTCACAACATGACCTAGCCAACGTAGTCGCTACAGCTCAATACGTCTAACAATGCCGATGTCCGAGAATAGCTCATGGTTCATTCGACGGCGATATTCACCGTCAACGCAGATCGGCCCATAGATCTTTCGAAGAATTTTTGTCTCTAACACTCCAAGAGCTGCCTCATCTGCTTGCGTAAGTACCCATATAATAGCACGAGTAGTGTCAGGGTCTTGTAGAGTGTGAGTTTGGTCTGGTGGGAGGTGGCCTTGCTTTTGTGTTGCTTACTCAGATCATAGTAGCATCTGTTGGCCACCACTATCCAAAACTGATGTCTGTCCGATTAATATGCAATTGTTCATAGATATCAGAATGCTATGTGTATGAGCTGTTTTAAATTAGCTCAAATGTCTAAATTAAATTTTGTCCGATTCCATTTTAATAGAGCTCCAAAGATGCTATTTTCAAATAATTAAAATGTTATTTTTAAGGGAATAAATTTTTTTTTGGGTGGTCAAACACCAATATCTAATTGGTCTAAATTAGATTTGTATTCCTAGTTTATTTATATAATTTCCTAGTTTATAAATATATATTTTCATTTTAGTTTTTGGCGGTTATTATGTAGAGAGATATTGACAAGAATAAAGGTTTATTGTTATCTGGTTTATACTCGAATTTATTGGGATTCTGATATACTCAAATAGATAAGTACACACACTCATTTGAATATTCATATCTGTGTTGTTCGGTGCTCTAACGAAGGGTGGTGTTCGACGCAGAGGTATGAGGGCGGTCATGGAAGGACAGATAAATATAAAGTATTAGCCAAAAGCAAGTCAACCGTCCTCAGCGTTGACGTTAACATTCATTTGAATGTACTGTACTTACCATTCAACCTGGCATTAATGCCACCGCTACGGTAAGGTCATAAAAAATCCCAAAGAAAAAGTGAAACACATCAATTGACGTATATGGAAATGATAAAAGAAAATTTCGCAAAAAATGTTATCTTTGGCTTCCTTACTGTGTCTGGATTTAGAAGCATTCGCTGTTTTTTCTGTTTATTTAGAATTTAGCAACAAAAACCATTTAAAGTCATGGTGACGACTCTGGCTGAGGAGATGGGGATGGACTGACAGCATTTGTAAAAACACCACCCACCCTTCTGTGGCCCCCTGATACTTTTGTCCGTCGGTGTTCTTTTTCTGTTTTCCCCGTTTTGCCATTTTTTGCAACCATCCATCTATCCATCCATCTATACTTGTGGCAGCACTAACACTCGTCCTGGAACATTACAACATTATGGCCCGACATACTCGGTTTGAACACACGCGGCAAATAAACATAGAAATGTTATGTACATGCACCCCGTATACTCCGTAAACCACATCGCATGCCATACCATCCCATCCATATATATGTACATACATACAAATATATATTAAAAAAATAAAAAATTGGCAGTTGGATAAGCGAAAAAACCAATTCGCAAGTACTTTGCATATATAATATATTCGCAATTTCGAATGATGTGATGCTGCTGTTGTTGTTGTCCCTTGTCCTCGTTCCTGCAATCACAAAGCAAACGAAGGTAAACACCCTTTAAAATGTGCTTGGGCTAGTGATACTGTTGGCTGGTAACGGACAGACGCACGTAGAGTGCCGTTTCATTCGAATAATGAGGCAAGTAACCGTTCGGGTGGCAACTGGAATCAAAATAACAGCGATCCAAAACGAATTCAGATTATTACAATGTTTATGAGTATAGGCATATTTTCTTGAGAATGGCGAATGATATTGAATATCGAATTTTAAATATATAGATAGTAGCAAATAATGATAAGGGAAATGCAAAAAAATCTTCAACTTTACTAAAGTGTCCATATTTTATTTTAAACAATACATACAGTACTATCTGAACTCATGCCGCTTCGCAGCGCCTGCTAATATTATAAGCATCACTTTTTAAAACCCTAGAGCAATGTTCACGAACAAAACCATATATTTGAATATGTATATCGATTTTTTAGTTCTTAAATTAGATAAATTAATAAATTTAAATTAGATATTTATACCCGCGTTCTAATAGTGCATTGCAATACACGAAGAGAGTTACTGCTTTGTTTTAAACTTAGCACATCGAAATATCGACCCATGATCCGATTCCTTCTAAACCGGAAAATTGTAAGAATGTTGAAGAAAGAAAACAAATAACATGAGTCGAGTATCAAAATTGATTCTACATTCTCCCAACATAATATTTTTAACGCGCCATGATTTAGTATCCGAATTGTTCTAAACTTTGTACACCTTAGTATTTTTAACAAATCTAGATGAAGTCAAGTGGTGGATTTGTTAATATTTTAGTTTGTCATTTCTTCTATAACTCATTGAAATATGAAATTAGTCGTATCCGTTTGATCTGAGAAAATCAGCTGCGATGTTGGTTGAATGTTCTCAAACCATGAGTATCTTCCAGACTTCATGTCTTCTGGGTTTGTCAAATTGACTTGGACTTTCATATACATATGGCTATAATTGGCTTCAATTTGATATTTTGAACTCTCGTTCGTCAATTATTGAACATTTTGATTTTTTTCATTTGAATTGACATTTCATTTGAATTGACTAGCTGAGTCGATCTAACTATGAATGTGCGTCCATTATAATTTGTAAACACAGCAAAGACCACAAATGGGTATCAAATATACCAAATTACAGACATTTCCATAGGAACATTAAGATCTTTAAAGTACGTAAAATCGTGCTATGCCACGAGAAATGTGAAATCTGGTTATATGTTGCTTATATGCCTAATCGTCGTTCGTATATCTTTTCGTCAATATCTTTAATCTTATAAAAACTATAAAAACTACTACTAGGCACATATAATAGTGTCATCTATTGAAATATATGTACATATCACAGAGAAAAGTTATATACGAGGATATTGTCGAAAATGAAAAGAAAATTTTCCATGACTTCCTTTTCTTTGCAAAATTGGAAAGAGAACAACTAACTGTAAACCAGCAAAATTAAAAAAAAAAACAATTCGTTTTCAACATGTTACTATAAAATTACAAATACCTCAATAAACGTGGTTATGACTTATTTGAACAAAGCGGATTCTAATTCACGGCTTTTAGCAGTAGTTTACAATTCCAACTAAAACTCGAAATTTTCGAAATGTGTGGCTAATACTTCCGAAGTAACGATCAAGATCGGTATGTGGTGGATATATAAATAGTTTATCTATATCAACAATTTCCTTACCACAAGTATTACAAGTATGAAACACAAATCTAATATTAACAATATTGCTAAGGCAAGACAACGTTTGCCAGGCCAGCTACTGCTAACTAATGTGTCGATGAAACCGATTACTCGGATGTCCCATGTCACGGCACAACATCGAAAAATGATCCTTATTTGAAAAACATGCTTATGATAAAAAATGTTTATATCCTTGGCAGCAGGCATCACTATACTTGACAGCTTTGGGGTATGGGGAATAATACTTGTCCATAGGAATATATGTATGTTCATATGTATTTAAATGGCATACGGCAAATGTGGGAGTGCATGTGTGTTGGTGTGATAACATTGAGCAAGTGAAGTACACAAATGAACCACACAAACGCACATCTATAAACGTATATACAACATCCTTGGTATATTTGTTGGCCAAAGGAGCTCCAGTGATGCCAACGATGAATAGACGGTTCAATTCTTATACGTGCTATTGTGTGTGAATTTGAGTGTATATGTATGTGTGCTTTGGTTTGTTTGCTAATACATTTAGGTCGACTTGTGGAGGTGGGCACTTATGCTGGCTGACAGCTCTTGGCTCTGACGAAAATAAAAAATGATTATCCTGTATTTAAAATATATAGTGTTTCATATATAGCCATGTACACATTTGGTTTTTTTTGTAAGGGTCTGTGTATGTGAATCCCCATATGAACGATATTCATAGGCCTTTCTTGTGTTTTGGTAAACTGGCTGAGATAAAAACGGATGTTGTATGAACGAAGCTGGGTAATGGCATTTGAGTTAATGTCATTGTAGTACGGGTAGCTTGGTATGGAATGATTGTGGCTACAACATGGCTCTTTGGTGGATACATATTTTTGGATGTGACACAGTAACAGCAACGCTCGGGGGGAATCAGTTGGTGCGGATTGCTGCTACTGCTGCCGGGGGTAACCAAGTGAAGTATAAAGAGCTATTTCCTTTATTGGTTTTGTGTTTCATGTGTAGTAAACATCATCTATTTACGGTGATGTTTGCTGCCATCAATATCACCACGAGTCATTCAAATTGTCTAACTGTATGCGTGCCTTTCTGTGTGTGTATGTATGGAGGGGGCATATGGGAATGATATGACAACAAAACGTCCTTTCTGTATACATACATAATACAAATTCATGGAGCATCGACAAATGTTGACATTGCCTACCTTCTGTATTTTTCGAACATAGTTATTGTGTTGGCTAAATTTAGGACTTTCTACAGTTTTCAGAACGTTTAAATGGAAAATGCCTAGAATCATATATCCGGTTATAAGATTTTATGAAATACATATTCACTTATCACCGACAATTTCAATATATGACATATATCGGAACTGGTGACATCTCGGATTATCAATTTTAACGTGGAATTACTTTTTCATATACAGTTTAAGTAATAAATGCTTTTTAACTTATGGCCTGCATTTTCTATAAACATTAAAATGTATGATATGTTCCAAAGATGTAATTTTAGGTGCATTATTTAAGGATATAATTTTCCCCATTTTGAGTTTGGAAAACGCATCTTTTAGACCTGAAAGGTCCCTATGGCTCTCCTTTATAATGATTTTTATAAACATTGAGTAAAAACAACAACTGCGATTAGAATACCGCGAAATGTTTCGAACAGTCGCTTTCCATTTTAAAATGCATTATCTTCAAATGAATCTAAAATCTAATCATAAAATCTAAAATCTTGTCCATGGAGATATTCGTATTGTCACTGAACATTTAATAATATGGAAGAGATACTAAACGACATGTTACGAGTTATATTAGTCTACGAGTTACATCAATCTATGTGCAAACTTTCTATGCTTAATTTTCATATATAATTTCAAGCTCTCCCATAAAGTTTTAACGTCCTTGACAGCCTCACGCAAAATAAACATTTTGCATTTTGCGAGGTTCAGTCGAAATGAAAATACATATTTTTGAATTATTTAAGTTTTCGGGGCATTGATTCACTGCTGAGTAATTCAAGATTATATACTTGATTATGACTCCACAGTCCGAACATATTTACAATAACTAATCTTTTTTCTAAATCCGAATAATTGCAATTACCTAAACATTGGCAATGTTCCATGGAAAATCACTTCTTAAAATTATACGATCAAGATATTCTTCTGAAAATCGTTTAGGAGTCTACACCATTTTTAACACTAGATTGCCGAAGGTGGTCATTTTGACCGCTTTTCAATTTCAAGCACAAAAACAACTGTGCATTTAATGAAACTTATTTTTTAAATTTGGTGAATTTTTTATAATAAACGTAATTCTATGAGGTACAAAAAGTCACCAAATTTAAAAAAAAAGTTTCATTAAATGCATAGTTGCTTTTGTACTTGAAATTTGAAGGCGGTCAAAATGACCGCCTTCGACAATCTAGTGTTAAGGCTTATCGAGGATTACAATTAAATTGGTAAAATCGTAATTTGTTATTATATTTGAATAGTTAATATTCAAATTAATTGTTATTAATATCTTGCAATTTGTAAATATTTTATTTATAAGCAAAATAGTTAAAGCAAGAAAAATTATGTCGGATCAGCTAGTCTATGGACAATCATCAGATAAGAAGGTTTTCGACTATTCGTAGTAGTCCACTCCATGAATAATATAAAACTTTAATAAAAGTAACAACGTATGTGACAGACTTGGGTCGCCATTTTTATTTCAGCCAATACTGCTACACTGCAAATACACCATATACATTTTAACGTCTAAGGTATTTATTCCTGTGGCTACCAAAAGGTTTGCAAAAAACGTGGAAATTTTCCAAGAAGGAATGAGTTTTAATTTTGTTTAGGCTTTCGATTCTTGAGGAAACGAAAACTGTTTGCTGGGGGAAATAGTCTGAGTATGACATTTTGTACCACACCTACCAATTCGCATATAGGCTAACAACTATGTATAGCCATGGCGAAATGTTTGTTTCATTCTATGCGAATTTGGTTTGCCAACCGGTGATTGGCATTTATTGCCACAGGGAGTGGAAATATAAAAAATAATGTATATTCAATTCAGTCGTAACCTGCATTGGAAACAGTAATGGCAATTTCCTTAGATTGTAACAACATTTTTGTCTGGTTATAACTACAGAAATTTATATACATACACAAATTTATAAAAGGAATTTTAAAATATTCAAAAATACTTATTTGAGATCAACATTAAATAATAAAAAATTTTATAGCTAGGTATTCTTAATAAAATACGAGTTGTGTTTGTTATAATGTGTGTTATTAATTATTATTATAGTTTTTAATAGTTTTTTTTTTATCAAATAGTTTTTATTCAAATTATTAAATTTATCAATTTTAATGGTGAGTTTCGGTATAACTGCAATATTTAATTTAATTTTTTTTCAATACGAACAATGGGTCAAACATTTTTTTGGACATTTAATTTTAAATAATTTATTTTACATTTGCTTAAAAGTTGTTGCAAATAAGATAATTCTTATAATTTGGTTATGATATGATCGTTGATGGTCATGATATCGTGAAAATCCTTCTACAATAAATAAAAATAAAAAACCAAGATCAGAGATGCACTGATTGAGCGGGAGAACGTTTCTTTAAATATTCTAGACATGTTTTTCCTGGTATTTTTCTTTTAATTTATTTTTAAAAAATGTATTAATTAATTATTTTTTTAATTAAATAATTATACTTATTATAAAAAATAGAAAACAATTCCCCCATATACTCCTATTTTCGTAATCTTACCAAAGGGAATGAAGAAGGAAAAGTATGATAAATTAACGCTGTATTTTTGGTTTGAGCACAGCTAATGTTAATCTACTAGCACGTTGGTTGCTTTCTAAATATATAATATATAATATTAAAAATTTCTGGAGGGATGCAATCAAAACTCTAAACATTTATCTAGCGAACTAAGTTAAATTAAATAGATGAAGTCAGTTATCGGCAATCAGCTGATCCGACAACGTGTATTTTTTTGGCTCCGCTAATTTGCAATTTTTAATTATCTATACTCGAAGAGTTTATTTCGACTATGAATACTATGAAACGGCGACGATATTGGGGAAATAACCCTAAATTCAAACAAGCGAAATATTCGGACTCCGATGCTGGGAACAGATTTCATGCTTTATCGGAGGACGATGATAATGATACTTCCACTGAGGATGGCGAAATTGTTTCAAAGAATGTTAATTATCCACCAATTATAGTTGATACCAGTCATGCCTTTACTAAGGTTTTTGATTTACTTGGAATGTCGTTTAAATATAAACGAATGTCAATTGGTACCAAAGTTATATCAGATAATGTCGATCTATACAATGAAGCAATTAAGAAGCTGCAAACAATGAAAATCTCGTTCTACACACACCAACTGTAGGATGGTAAATCATTTAAATTAGTAATGTTTGGACTCTTTAAAATGGACTGCATGTCAATATCTAATGAATTCAGCGCAACCCATAATATTCAGCCTATCAGCGTAAAGAAATTGTCACGAAAAGATCCAGTGTAAATGATGCTATTTATATGATTGAATTTGATCGACAACAAATTTCTAAAAGGGATGTAAGAAAAATTCGCTTGTGCAGGTAACCATGATTATTCTTTATGCACCCTGAGTAAAACTTCCGAAAATGGTCCAGTAGTGTACAAATGTCACAATTGTATCAAGAAAAATCATAGTAATGTAAATCATAGAGCTGACGATCTGCGGTGCCCTTGTAGAAGTGAATATTTGCAAATTCGAGAAAAACTAACATCCAGATCTAATGTGTTTTCACAAAATCGATTTAAAAGAACAGCTGTTAACATGTCACATGAACCAGTGAGAGAACATACCGTAACTGCTGCTCCAATTGCACGTGGTTCCCCTCACACTCACGACAAACAGCTATATGCAGACATAGCCAGAAACAACAACAATGCTAAATATATCGATAACGACATTTCTAATGATCGTTTAATAGAAATCTTTTTTGAAGCCTTAGATGCTCTCCAAAAATGTCAAAACAAATATGAGAAACTGAGAGTATTAGGTATGATGCTTCAACATGCCATATAAAGATATTAACCCTTTCAGTGTTTTTGTCGAATATATTCGACATTTAAAATTACTCTCTTCCTTTGCAATTTTTCGGTTATCCTATGTACCGTTACAGTTGATGTCTTTATTTTTGCTGAAAGATAGACAAAACTGTCCGAGGGTTAAAATAAGAATTAATTTTTTTTCTAAACTCTGGGCCTTCATATGATTTTAAGAACAAAATTTTAGATTTTTATTCCGACAAAAATTTTCTTTGACACTGAAAGGGTTAATAATCGAAAGTATCGCGTTATGCACTGGAACGCTCAAGGCATAACAAACGTATCAGCTGTTTCGCAATTGGAGCATTTTATCGTAAACGAGAATGTTGACATATTAATGTTAAATGAAACGTTTTTGAAACCGAAGCACAATTGTCGAATTGGAGGATATAAAATATATAGAGAAGACCGTCAAACCCATGGAGGGGGTGTTCTAATAGCCATTAAAAATGAAATACATCATGAATTAATACCAAAACGCAATACCTCTTCTTTTGAAAACATAGCGATAGCAGTTTACATTAATGACCGCAAAGTAATATTTATGTCAGTTTATTGCCCACATTACTCTAATAACTTTAAAGATGATTTAGATTTATTAACAAATACCAGTTATGATTTTTTCATATTTGGTGACCTTAATGCACAACATCTAAGCTGGAATTGTGTATTAAATAACACGGCTGGAAAAAACATTATTTAACCATTCATTTACAACTCTTCGACATTTAACCGTTTTGGTCAATCCTCTACACTGGTCCAACCTTCCACCATTGACATTCTGCTATCAAATTCTGGTTTACCATTCTCTTTATTGGAACCCATCCATGTATTTTAAGCTCTGATCACGTTCCTGTCTCGTTTTATATAAAAGGAAAAATAAGCTGTAGCCCCTGCTTAATTCCAATGTATCATTTAGCAAATTGGTCAAATATAAAATGTTGGATAGTTGGCGAAATTAAATTGAAAAAATTGGATAGTCAAATCATTACATCTGATAATTTCGAGTCTGTTTTACATACCGTTACTGAAATTATACACAACAGTTTTCATAAAATTCCAAAGGCTCGTAAAGTATCATGGCAAAGAGAAATTTCTCAGTTTAGTTTAAATTTAATTCGGCAGCGAAATAAATATTATCGCCGATTTCAAAAATGTCTGAATCCAAATGTCAAAATCGAATTGTTGTCTTTATTAAAACATATGAATCGACTAATTGATTTTCACATAAAACGTGACAGAAATAAAAACTGGAATACATTTTTATCAAAACTTCCAACTGGCTCAAAAAAATTTTGGAAAATATCGCAAACAATAAAGGGCAAACGACTTCCTATTCCTGATTTAATCAACAATGACAATTTTCTGAGAACAAACGAAGATAAATCAAATGTAATTGCTGATGTATTTGCAAAATCCCATACACTTACATTTAATAACACGTCACCTCTTGAAAGCAAAGTAGAAGCGTATATTAGCACCTTGGACACCACTAACACAATTCAAGCCAATGTAACATTAACAGACTCAGCTGAGATAATTGCTCACGTGAAGTGCATGAAAAATAATAAAGCTCCTGGACTCGACGGAATAACAAACAAAATAATGAAAAATATGTCCATTGAAATTTTTGATATTTTGGCTAAAATTTTTAATTTTTGTTTATGCAATGGTTACTTTCCAAGTACATTTAAGCGAGCAAAAGTGATCCCAATACATAAAATAGGAAAAGATCCAAAACTACCGTCTAGCTGTAGACCAATTAGCATACTAAGTACACTGGATAACATTTTTGAAAAAATTATACATGCTCGGATTATTGATTTTGCCAATGCCAATGACATCTTCAATAAAGATCAATTTGGATTTCGTAAAGAACATTCCACCACTCATCAAATTAAACGAGTAGTAAATATAATCGAGCGTAACAAGCATAAACGAAAAAGTACTGGAATTGTGTTACTGGATATAGAAAAAGCATTCGACTCCGTATGGCATAAAGGACTTATCTATAAATTGAATATATACGGTTTCCCAATTTATCTTCAACAAATTATTAAATCCTTCTTAAGTAGTCGATTTTTTATTGTTGTAATCGACAATTCCTTTTCAAGAGAAAGATATATACCAGCCGGACTCCCTCAAGGATCTGTTTTGTCGCCAACTCTTTACTCAATCTTCATATCCGATATATCCATTAAAAGGAATACTGAAGCTGCGTTTTATGCTGACGACAGTGCATTCATGTGTACTGGCAAGGTGTCAAATGCCATTATAAAAAGGTTGCAAGAGTCCCTAAAGTCTTCAATTAAATTTTTTGAAAAATGGAAAATTAATGTGAACAAGGAGAAAACACAGGCTATCTTATTCCCATTCAACAAATCTCCCAAACGAGTTCCCTCTCAGACCCTTACTATTCAGGGTCATACTATTGAAATTAAGGATCAAGTAAAATATTTGGGCGTGACCTTAGACAAGAAACTACGCTTCAGAAGTCACATCAAACTAAGCTGTGATAAAGCTATAAACTGTAGACGTGATTTGTGTCCACTTCTAAATAGAAGATCAGTCTTAAATACAAAAAACGAAATTCTCTTATATAAAATGTGCATACGTCCAATTATGACTTATGGTTGTCCAGTCTGGATCTCTAAAGCACCAAAAACGTATATAAAACAACTTCAAATTATTTAAAATAAAAATCTTAAAATTATTTACAATCTACCTCGTAGATTTTCTACTGAACGGCTTCACTCCAAATATGGGCACAAAAAGATTGATATTTATATGAAGGACCTGATGCTGTCATTTAATTATAAATGCAGAATTTCTTCCTTTGAAACAATAAGGAACCTTATATAATTTACTATCACCCTATACTCTTCTTATAAAAGAGTTTATCGGTGATTTTTAAATTTCTATCTCCTTATATCTAACACAATTAAGATATCTTATAGGTTTTTTAAAAAAAACCTAACATTGTGATTTTTCATATTGAGCCTGTTATTCATAATATTATTAATTAGAATTCAACATGAAATATCAAAATAAATAAAAAAAATATAGATGAAGTCCTGAAAATGTAACTAAATCATTAACAAAATGTAAAAGTATGCCATATTTGATTGGATATGAAATAGTTTCAATATACGTTAGATATAAACCGAATCTAGTCCTCCACTTTACACATTTCCAAGTTTAGATTTTTTATTTAAATTTTTAACTTTTTAAAACCAATATAATTTTAATCGTATAAATAACTTCCAATTTTCCGTGTTCCGCAACAATTCTTCTTACAAAATAGAGATTTGGCATATAAAACATTTTCGAAAAATAACATATGCCAGTCTAATGTATATGTGTATATGCACTTGTGAGTGCAATTTATTTGTTTAAGATATTAGAGCATTTTTGTTTGGCAACTACGTTGTTGACTGATGAATAGAAAATCCTGCTTGCCAGATTTATCAAATGCTGAATCAGATAGGAAGTACTTTAGATTTTGCATATTTTCTTGTAATTTTGTTTGTGAAATCAAAGATTTTGTGCAAACTTTCCATAGACTACCTTTATGTACACCTTTTGCTACTTAATGCTTAAGATTGAGCATTTTGAAATGTATTTGAGTTGGAGCTGGTACATAAACCATTACCATTTTTAAAGGGTATAGCAATACATAATCCAAATAAAATGTTAAGGTTGAAATGTACAAAGATGTGGCATCTCAATATTTCTGATAATAAAATATCGAATCATGGATAGGGAATGTGTGGATCCAAAAAAAAGTATTAAATTATTAAATCGAAACTTTTACTAAAATACTAAAGGTTATAGATCGTTGAAAAGTGATTCTAATCTGTTGATTGTGGTTTTGTGCGAAAAATTCATCCAATATGAAAATGTAATATATAAAGTCTGTCGTTATTTTTTTGTATGAAATCGTGTATACGAAAATCTTAACTTTAAATTGCGTGCATAAATGTGCTTTCATATTAAAATGCTGTCCGTATAAAAAGGGTTTGTTCTTAATTTATACTACATTAAAGTATTTCTAATCTCTATGTGAAAATTATTGTCTTCGGCCTGAAGCAAAAAAGGAATGAAATCATGAATTTTAAGCAATCATTGAAATGTTATCAAAGCATTCCACACCCAGCAGTGAGTGGACAGCTGGAGAATGTGCATTGCAATCAGTTGTCAAAATGTAGAACAATTCGAAACGGGTTGAATGGGGTGAATAATTAAAAAGAACTTGTACCATACGATTTCGTTTTTTATATCCCAAAGTCGTGTGTACGAGTATATGTTTGCATGTGGATGTGGAAATATCCTGTTGTAAATGTCCCATACGTAGAGCGACATTGTCGTGGCATAGCAAATGTCTTCGGTGGTGAGAAGTAAATAAAAGCCACCTTGATTGACACGTTGACATGACTGTATTTCCGAAAGAGAAAACGGGATACCAGTCTTGTTTTGTGAAATATATTTAACACTATAAAGCACAGCACGCATTGTGGATTGCCGCGCTAAGTTGCATACTAATGAATGGTCAATAGATTTTGGGCTTTTTGCTTAAAAATTAATAAATAAATAAACGTTTTATTTTTAAGGAATACCTGGTGTTCGATTGTTTCAATGAATGCCAATGAAATGAATTAATTTTTTGTTGATTGACATGATGTACAAAAGAAATTCGAATAAAGGTGAGTAGGTAGGGGAGAGGGGTCACATTTGAACACCTTTAAACAATATAAAAAACATTTTCCGTACCCATTTTCTACAGCTCTAGTCCGATAAAGCAAAAAAGGATAAATATTCCTGTTCAGAATCAATTGAAAGCTTCTTCTCGGTGAATGGTGATATATCATTTTAGTAGCTGTCTACACAGATGGTATTTAGTATTTTGATTTAGAAAATAAGTTTATTTCTTATCTCTCTGTAACAAATAGGGCTTGCTCATTTCGTTATAGAAAGGATCCGATAAAATGATTTAAACGACAAATTCAAATAAAAAAATCCGTAATAAGGAATTGATTACAGTAATATCTCGCCAGCATCAAAATTAACAATTCGTCGCCGTTTTGCCAATGCCTACTTTATTCCACAAATACCTGTCTACCTAAATTCGCATTGATTTCAAATTAAAAGAATATTTTGTTTTGTATGAACTAGGGTGTGCGTTATGTGACAATCAGTGTGTAAACACAATTCAAACAAACATCCCCTCCTGTCAGCGATCACTCGTGCTAATACACAACAAAAATACACATATTTTGGGTTATTTTCTATGAAAAATTGCAAAATAATTGGGACATTTTGTTGACAGTCATTGACCACAAGATTGACCCCTTGAGACACGTTTTCCAGAGCATGACATCAACATACAGTGAATATTTGTCACCCCTGTTTGTGTGTATACATATCCCCAGTATCGGTGACAGCTTAATTCCTTTAAGACAATTTCCGTTTGTTTGATGCGTGTGCGCTTCTTGACCATTGGTCAAAAGCACAGTCGGGCGAAGCACCGCACGCGTGCACTCTCGCGAGAGTATGTATCACTATTCTCTCACACACATTCAACTGAACCAATTGAAAAACCATTGACACACACACAAAGACAAGTGCGTGAGAACAGAATTTTTTATGCTCTGCCCGTGCCTGGTCAAAAGTCACCTTATGCATGGATGGATGGATTGTCTGACACGACGACGCCATTTTCGTTACATACCCCGCCAGAGGTCACCGCCATCGTCATTATCACGCTTGTCTTCTGGTTCATGCGTACGCATCAAGTAATCTCGATTCCAGCTAGTCTATGATGGCCAGCTGTGCTGTGAATGCGGACATGTGTGCGTGTAGATTGGTCAGTTGCAAACAAGGGCAACGGCATAGGGGATGTTGACCATTTCCGTGTCCACTAAATTATATGCAAATTAAGTGGAAGTGGTTTAGGTACGGCCAGCTTTGCATTGACATTAGCATACAAAACAAACGAACCACTTTAAGGGGTGAAGGTCTGGTCTATGCACTCTGTTGCGAACTTTGGACATTGGTCAAAGGGATTAAAACTGTTCATCGTCATTCACCTTCAATGCACGCCATCACTGATGGGTGTGATTTTAATGGGGGAAAGTATCGTCGGATTTTTAATGGAAAACAACTCATAAATCATGCGTTTTAATGCGATGCATGATGCCAAATGTTTGCACCGCTAACAATTTGTGTGGACATCTAAGGGGCAACAAGGGCTGGGCGCGTGGTTACACAACAGTTTAGGTCAAATGGGAAATGTTTAATTTAATGCTTATGAGTAAGTGTGTTTTATGTGCATTTGGGATTTTGGGATGTTAGTTGGTGAAATCCAACTCCAAACATTGTGCCTTCCATGGAGGAAGGCACGCTCACTTAGTGTAAAATTAAATGGGATTTCCACGGAACATAAATTTGTTAGTAATAATTATCCAATTTAGTTATTTGCAGAATGGATATGTGTTCTTTTACTTCATGTTCATAAATTTGAATACTAGGGTACCTTGGTTAAAATTGAGTATTCCGTTAAAAAAAACAACTATGCATTTGGGTAAATTTTTAGGTGAAAATTCTTTTTTCAAATCTATTCGAGTAAAATGATAATATTTTTTTTGTCATTTAAGATTTTTTAATACATCAGTGATATTTGGTACATATGATTGAAAATAATCTAGACTATGAATCAGTTCGCAATCCTTTTTTTGGTCGATGTGCGCAAATGTTTTTAATTTGATTATTATTGACTAAAATTGTTTTTATTATTTACTAAAAAAAGTTACCCAAATGCAAAACACTGTCGTAGAGCAGCTAATAAATAGAGTAACTTCGGGTAATGTGGACTATGCGTCTAATGTGGACCACCCCCCATATCTAAGAAAATGCTTGAAATATGTCAATGCCGTCTTGATAAATGTTTTCCTAATTAGTGAAAACAAACATCAAACTTGGTTTTTAAAAAGGAACCTAAAGAATATATAAGGAATATTTTCTTCGCAGATGTATGCTTGCCTTTAAAACCCTGAAATGCCAAATTAGAATCTATTTGGTATCATTAATATTGTGATCTCTACAGTGATTTTAAAACATACAATAAAATATCGACTTTTATTTTCAGCACTGCATTTCAGGAGTTTACATCATTTTTTTAAATTATTAGTATTATATTTACATAATCTGAACACCACGATAAATCAAAATGACCAAACAAGATATTGTGAAAAATTATTTGTTTTTTGTTCTTTCTATTTTCTTTTTTAGTATAAGAAATTGCAAACAAATTCACCGTGCTTCTTTTATTTTAGCGAAACAATAATATCAGTAGTGTTGGCGGGTTATTTGGGATATCATTTGTATTTTGTTTTTGCAAAATAGTGAGACTGAATCCCAGTTTGTTGTTTTTATAAAAAAAACAACTATTTATTAGTGGGGAATGTATGGGATTGTCCGCCGAGGGTAAGAGAACTGATGAGGATCAGTGGCGAGATCCGAAAATATTGTCTTCCCTGCCTTACACATGGTTCCTTTTGCATAGAATCACTTTTCGTCCGATTATATGTAGATGGTGCACCAAAGTCCCTATATATATTTCGATTTGCACGAAATTTTTCATAATGTAATCAATTGAGTCTAGATTGACGTGTGTAAAGTTTCGAGAAAATGGTATAGCGCTCTGAATTAAGTCGATAAAGACGTTCTTCGTGAAAATTCAGTACAATCTACTGAAGTTACTAAAACCTTTCGTGTGCCAAGTTTTATTGAAATCGGTTCAGATTTACATATAGTTCCTATATATACTTTCGTAAATGGTACACTAAAGACCCATAGCTAGGTCGATTGACACAACGTACTGAAATTAATATAAATTAATCTCTGCCAAGTTTCCTTGAAATCGGTTCAGATTTAGATATAGCATAGCTTCCATATATAATTTAGACCTATTCATGTTTATTGTACACCAAATAATCAATAGGTGTCTGATTGATATTACATTTTAAACAGTGAAGCATACCAAATAGCGTATGTAAAGTTTGCTTTAAATCTATTTACAAAATTTAGAGTAGGTTGCAGAATGGCATGTATTGGGATTGATGTTAGTCGGTTTATTTATAGATAAAGACCTCATATTGAAGTTCGTTCAATTACATGTCAATGTTCCTTCGAAAAGGCGACGTTTGTTAGGATACATATGTAGAATATACCCAAAGTGGTGAAGGGTATCATATAGTCGGCCCAGTCCGACTTTACTACTTTCCTTACTGGTTCAATTATGATTCAGGAATCTAATTCAGGCGTTTCCCAACCATTTGCAATTTTTGTAGCTTAAGGTAATGGGTGCCATTCGGGCTACTCGGCAGTCCGTTGTCTTACCATTTTGTGCTACATATACCACAACAAAGCTATATTCTAAGAAAATAATTTATTATTTAAAATACTATTTGTACAAAACAAAATTATTTTAAGGTATATTTGTTTGATTTAGGATATAGTGGGCAAATAGCGTTAAACACTAAGCCTTGTGGCTCGTTGCTACGACAAATATGTGCCACATCGAAATATTGGTATTAGGCCCTAAGTTATTTGGACCAAACCGGTTTCAGACCATTTGGAATCGATTTTTATATCGTAATATTTTATTTATTATTGTATTTTTACCAAACATATATTAAATAGGAATATGGGGTCAATAGACCAACATCTCTATAGTTTTAAGGGAGGCATCATCGATAAGCACCTATATTATATAAAGCGAATAGTGAATCCTCTGTGCTGTATATTTGACAGACCTTATGATTTATACTAGCTAGATTTGCGCTTTGTAGGTAAATAAAACTGCCGAAATTTGGAAAAATTATAAATTTAATAATTATGCAGTGATTCCATAGATCTCCCAAATTGGCAAAATTTGATACAAAAGCCGGTCCATTATCGATGACCCTCCCCCAAGCTGTCACAATTTTTAAATATTAATTTAATAGTTTATGCAGTAATTCCGTAGACATCCGTGAACTGTCCAAAAGGAACCGACTGGCATTTTTACTTGTTCTTATACATTAAATACAAAGTACTTGCTCCTACTATTACATATAACATTTTGCCACAACTTGTGGATCACCGTGCAGTGTGAACTTGGCCTGAAAAAGTAAAATATAGCATTACACTTTTAAAACATTTGTTAAATAGTTATTTTTTAGTTTATAGGCCTTTTTAGATTTGATGTCAAAAATCTGTACTCGTTTGGCGTCTACGTAGTGATTTTCAATGGGTAGAGAATGCTTATGAATTTACACATACATAGGTATATTATGACCAGCGCCTATGTACACATATGCGTCTAACACAAAGGATTCGCTGTCGTCCTAAAACAAAATGGCGTGATTTTATTGATTGAATCCATTGGCGTTTTAGTGTACACACAACCGTTAAAACCAATGGCTATGTACACATGTCCACATTTGTGTACATACATATGTATGTATGTTTAGCATTTCACCCACCCCATATACAGCTTGTTAGTATTTGTTGTTCAGTCTCCCACATGTATCATACATACACACACATATATATGTATGTACGTCCGAGTTTATAACCACCACACACTCACTCACTCTCAAATACCTACTATATTTATTTTACGTTCATTTATCCATGGCCACAACAATACTTCGTTTCTATCACCAAATACACACACTCGCGCACGCATATGTGTATGAGATCTGACGAATTTACTCGTAATTCTCAGCACACATGTGCCGTGCACAGAATGTGGAAAGTATTTCGTATATCGTATGTGTCTCTACTCCGTACGATATGTTCGGTTACAGTGTGTGTGTCATATTCACATACGGGGGTGTGTGTGTTGGTGGTGTGGTATATTTAATGGTGGTGGCGGAGTATATGTACACTTGTGCTGGTACATATCGAAACATGTCCCCTTTGTCGTCCAGGCGACCATTTTAAGTACAGGATACTTCGAAGTGAGTCAAACAGGCAACTAAAGCAACAGCGGCAGAGCCACGGACATGTAGGAGTAGTGGTAAATTTCGCCAACACATTCGTTTGTGCATGATTGTGCCTCTGCTCGGAGAACACATCCTTGATGATAGCTACGCGAAGAATAGATAAGGAGGAAAAGAGAAGGCGAATGTATAGCTTTCACAATGTTGCCGAATATCATCAATGTTTTCGTTATACTTCTTTTGGTTATTGTTGTTGCTGTTCTTTAAGCAACTGATGTATGTATTTGTGTAAATTGAAATCGAATGCATGTAAAGGATGAGAGTTTAACTGGCAATTGCTGCTGTCGCCATACAGTGTACATACATGGTACGTGTCCTGTATGGACTGCGATACCAAACCTGTCAAACACGCCCGTTTTTTGTGTTCCCACAGATATCATATGTGGCGTCTTCTCTTTACTGGTCAAATCAAGACCTTCGTCCCAACGTATACTAGACAAAAGCTACAAAAGGATATGCTATATAGAACCTTCTTAGATTTATGTATGCAAAAGAGTATTTGACAGATTTTGGACGACAGATTGGGAAGAGTTGTGGGCTACTAGTGTTTTAATCACACATACGCAAGCAAGACATATGTATGTATATGACAGAAGACAACTACATATATTCATATGTATGTATATCGATAGGCAATCCATCTTCATATGGGCACAGAACATACTCCCTAGACAACATCTCACGATGCTCAGATGACTGTGCCCACATGTATTTAGTATGTGTTCCCGATTTCATGTATGTGTACGAATTCGAATGGAGGGTATCCATTTAAATAGTAATATATACTACGCATATATGGTCATGATGTGTGTGATTGCGTGTGTCGGGTCATAAACTCCCATACTTGAACAATAGTTTTTGTTGCCCAACATTTGGTTTGATTTTTACTCCCGTTCTCATTCCCGGACGACACACACACACATCCACAAATTGGATAGTACATTTGTGAGTACATATGACTAAAGTATACGTATGTATATTCTATCTTTGCAAACATTTCATATATATATACATATCTAAAGGGTACATTTTCATTAGAGATGCAAACAAAGAGTTTTTCTCATTTACGTTCGTCACTCTCCACTCCACTATCCTTAAATTAGTTCTTATGTGACAACCGGGATGGGGCTAAAGCTCCCCGGAGTTCCATCGATAGGTAATATATTTCGAACGATAGTAAAATAAATGGAGAGTCGAAGCACAGTAAGTGCTATTTGCATTCAATTTGTAAAAAAATAAGTTGGATTATTTGGATCAGCACATTCGTGGACGCAAAGGCATTCACATCATTAGGCTTCATCTTAAAATAAACGATTCAGCATTCACGTCCGAACGTGTTAAATTTTTCATTCCGTTTGCGACATCTCGAAGATTCGTCGCAGACGGGGTATAAAGTATACACATTCTTGATCAGAATAAAATTATATGTCGATTTAGTCATATCCGTCTGTATATTGAAATCACGATATAGAAAGAAAAAGGTTCCGAATTAGGCCCACAAAATGTTAATTCAAAAATTCTTAAACTATATCATTTGATTTTCTAAAGCTCGTATGCATTTTCTTCTGTTCAAATCAGGATAAAAACGTCAGTAAAATTCGGCAAAAATATCACATCGAAAGTATGATGTTTAATATTTAATATTATAAGTATTATATTCATATTACCTTCTACAACGACTCGTATAAAATAGTTGGACGACATGTGAAAGTAAGATTGACAGTGTAGAAGACTTTCACGTTTGCAATCGAAATTCCTGTTATATTAATTTTAGGATATCGAATAGTAAACTACTGTTTTTATAGGTTACGGTTTTGGAATAGTACAGTATGGGGAAGACTGGGGACCATTCGGCACTTTTTTAACATTGCTCTCAAGATTTAACCATGGTTGGTACAACTTATATTTATACGTTTTAGATGCAAGGAACATCAAAATATTTATAAATATAAATTACTAGCGGACCCGGCTAGTAATTTATATTTATAATTTAATTTCTTACTCAATATAAAATGACAATAAAGAAGGAACATGACAAATTTATCACAGCCAAAGACAACGTACAACTTAAAGCAATATATTAAGTTGTGGCATCCATTCAGCATAGAACCATCAGCTAACTTCTATTATCATGATTTTCATAATTATGCGAAATTTGCAAGAACCTCAAAAATTTCCCACAAACCAAAATCAAATCATGCGTAAAATTCAATTCTTCGGAATATTCCGCTATTTTCAGTTAGAATTTAAATTTATCCATTCGGAAAGCCATTATAGACAGAACAACATGAAGTTCTTTTCTACATATTCCGCGATTTTCAACTTTACTCAAACTTACATATAAAATAACAACATTATATTTTTCCAGTTTTGCGACTTTTCCGCGGATTTTTTCTCAAAATTTTCTATCATAAAAACCTTCCCATTTCAATTACTGATAACCTAAAGAAAGTTTGAGTCAAATACTCCCAGCCGTTCTCAATTGATGCGTTACTATAGATTTTCAAACTAAATATGATTTATGGAAAACGTGATCAAATAATGATAGCGATTAATCTTACTCTCTCTCTTTTCGGTTTCTTATTAATAATTTTAACTCTAATGAAAATATATATACATTTATTTTCACATACAATAGTGTTTTCAAGGCAATGACAATGCAATTGATTGTAGATAATTAACATATGTATTTTGTAGCATTTTCCATAATTGACAATTACTTAAAGATGTTATACGCTGCCATTTTTCGCCCAAAATATGCCCAAAAAGAACTACGAAGAGATGAAATCATAAAGGTTCGATATGAAACGTGTGGAAATGCTAATATCTTTCAAAATATAGTTTTCGTGGATTTTTCTCAAAATGTTCTTTCATTAAAACCTTTCCACTTTAATTATAGACTACTAACAGAAACTTTAAGTCAAATCGGTGCAGCCGTTTCGTTAATATCATTTTTGCAAGATTTTCGCGGATTTTCCTCAACTGAAAGAGTCAAATCGAGTAAGTATACATTTTTTTGGCACCATTTTTATATATATAGATTTAACAATTTTTGCCACCGAACACATGATATGCGTACTTGTCGAAGGAAGATATTTTCGTTTGAATTTTGAAAGCTGAATACTGTCAGGGTCGTACCTAATTTATTGCGCTCCGTACAAAAATATTCACCTTCTCACCTTTATAGGGTTTGTTAGACGTCCGTATTACCCAAATACGCAAAGACTTTATTTGCATCTGTGCCAATTAAAAACGGCGAAAATGGAAGAGAATATTTTTTATTTGATCGAAAAATTTTTACATGTATAGAAAAATAAATTTTTGAATGACTGAAATTCTATTTTCAAAAAAAAAAAAAAAAAAAGAACAAAAAATTCAAAATACGCATTGTCAATGTTGAAAAATGTAACTTTATATTTTAATACGCAATGCGTATTTGGGTAACGTTCATTGAAATACATGTATTTAACTTTTGAGGTGAATAAAATCGTACGCATACGCATGCATTTAGGTACGACCCTCAAAGGCAAATTTGTGAAAAAAATTGGAAACATATGACTGCATGAGACTATCTTGTATGATTATACCATGCTTACCAAAAGCATAAATTAGTATTATTTAAAACTTTTTACAGTTTTGTAAAAAAAGTCAAATTCGCCAATGTGTCCCTAACCGGGTTAGCTTCGGCTTATCTATCAGTCTTCTAAAAACATTATATTTGCAATTATTTTTATAATAGTATAAACTAAATAAGTTTATTAGCTAGAGATTTTACACTTTGCGACAGTTATTTATTTTGATATTTGATACCTATGGATCAAAGCTAGTGATGTACAATGAGAGCTTCACATCGAAAACGCGATTGCCGAATGAGAACTTTTGTATTGTATTTCTAAACAAGCAGACCCGGCAAACGTTGTTTTGCCGTATCAAAATTGCATCAATTTAGGTTTTTCCACCTAACATTTTTCAGGAGAAGATCAAGATTTGTTCTAACTACTCTCACCTCAAAAGATAATTTAGTATGTATGGCGTTCTATTTCTATTTCTATTTAATTTCCATTCGTCCGACATCTGGCGCGCTATATAGTTTATTTGCGTTTTGCCCGATTAGAGATTGGGTGCAGTATTCCGACACAAATTCATACATAACCTGTTTTCGTTAAAAGCTCGTGGGAGTCAAAAGAAAAAAAGATTACAAAAATGATGTACATTGTTTACATCATTTTTATAATCTTTTTTTCTTTTTCATCAATTGAGAACGGCGGGACCGATTTGACTAAAATATTCTTTCTGTTATCTGTAATTGAAGTAAGAAGGTTTTTCTGAAAGAAAATTTTGAGAAAAATACGCGAAAATCTTGAAAAACATATTTTTAAAGAACGGCTGGGCAGATATGCCTATCATTATGTGGGACACATACCATAAATTTACTGAGAAGTTCTTTTCTCTACACGAAATACCGATTTAAATGCAATTTATAAGGTATTTGTTAGTACTTTCAAAGTACTAGAGTTGGGCAATCTAGTTCACTTAGCGGATCGATCTTTCTCGTTCCTTTTTAAAAATGGAACTAGTTCCTTAATGTAGCTCCTTTGCTCCATATAGTTCCGACTCTTACATAGTTCCTTTGAATCTCTCTCTTTCAACGTTCTTTTTGTTTTTTTTCGTTTTTTCCATAAAGTTTCTTTGCTCCATATAGTTCCTTTGATCCAAATACTTCCTTTGCTCCATACAGTTCATTTCCTCTTTATAGTTCCTTTGCTCCATATAGTTCCTTTACTCAATATAGTTCCGTTGATCCATATAGTTCCTTTGATCCATATATTTCCTTTACTCCATACAGTTCCTTTGCTCTTTAAAGTTCCTTTGCTCCATATAGTTCCGACTCTTACATAGTTGCTTTGAATCTCTCTCTCTCTTTAATCGTTCTTTTTGTTTTTTTTTCGCTCACATACTTCCGTGTTAATTTGTTAATAAATGCAAAAATTGAAAATTGTGCGAAAATAAAAAAAAAAAATGATAACGGAACGTGATCAGAAAAAAAGAACGAGGAAAAAGGAAAAGAAAAAAGAACGAGATAAGAAAAAGGAACTATATTAATTGAAGACCTGGAACTAGTTCCGATCGTTCCTTTCTCGGAATAGTTCCAATGAAATAGTTCGTTCCGGAACTACCCAACTCTACAAAGTACCTAAATCAGACTATGCAAAATATGGACCAAAGATTAGGAGGCTTAAAAACGCATAATAATGGCGAGCCAATTTTTCTATGTTATAAAATCAAACATGGCATAAACCGGAATCATAGGCTGAAACAAATACCTCAACAATTTAGCTAGCTAAGTAGTAACAAATACCCTATAAATTACCTTTAATTCGGTATTCTCTGTAAATTGTGTTTTTTCAAGATTTTTGCGTATTTTTCTAAAAATTGTCTTTTATAAAAACCTTCCCACTTCAATTACAGATAACTGAAAGAAAATTTTAGCCAAATCGGTCCCGCCGTTCTCAAATTGATGAGTTACTACACGTTTCTTACATAATTTTTATAAGTAGATTTAAATTAAGTTTTCTTCAATTTGATAAGTTATTATTTTTTTTCGTTTCACTCCCACACGCTATGAACGAAAACAGGTTATGTATGAATTGGTGTCAGTTACGGCGCAAAAACACAAAAAACTCTCTCATGCCCCAAAGAGGCTGTATATACAATTTGGTAAAAATCGATGCAGTAGTTTTTGAGTTTAGCGATCACGAACATACACGTAATTTTTATATACATAGAGATATAGTTTTTACTAATATACCAAAGCATGCTTTCATTGAACTTTTGAAACATATTTTGTGACATATCATGTATTTAGTCATGAATGACAATTCCATAAATAAACAAATATATAAACATCGTCGTCTATGTGGAGGTGTATTACTAAGAAAACTGGACCACCATCACATTATATTTAGTTGTTGTTGTTGTAGCAGCCCTATTGCTTTTACACAATGGGCTGAGGTGAGAGACGTTGGCCGAGTAAGACTCGGGTCATTTCGAATCGTAGACCCCTCTGTCGTGGAAACGCTTTATATTTAGTATACATGCTAGCTGTCCTCACAAATAAGATTGTACATATTAAGTAATACATTTATAAATAAATTGATAAGTTCTGTTATCAAGCATTCCCAGCATTTTTCATCTCGATTTGTAGTTTTGAACTTCATAGTGGATAGGCGATAGTACGATTTCTTGCAAATGTTTTTCGTGAACCCTGATCAATTTTGAATTATAAATCCTAAATCTACAAAACGACTCACAATTTTTATCACAAAACAAGTAAAAAAGTGTGAGTTGGTGTTGCCGACAAATATATACTCCCAGCCTATGACACACGTATGTGGTATCCACTAATACTGAATTTTGTAGTTTTTACCCTATGTGGGGTGTTACCAGAAGGAGTGCCCATCAGCTTCATATGAGATATAAAATTTTAAATATATTGACCCTTTGTAGGTGAGGTGCTAGAAGGACTAGACCGATAAGCCACATCTCCAAACATTGTACAGAGAGAGCCTAAATATTAGGTTGTGCAAAGCGCATAGTACGATGGCATGATATTATAAAATTAATTGTCAACAAAATCTTGACCACATTGTGGGGAAGATACCTCAGTGGACCGACAACCCTCATCTTGACAACAGACCAGAATAAATTTCCTAAAAAATCACACTTCCGATTATATAAATTCCATGATATGAAATTGAAATCAACATAAGCAGTTAAGTTTTTTTGTTGTAAACAGTTGCACTAGGATTAAACATCTACCGGCGGCTTTGCTCTAATCTATAAATAAATACATGATAAATACACAAAATATTTGTAACAATTCACGATGGGACATAGCGTGATTTTAGCATTGCTATTGTTCGACACAGGGGGGTGAATCGATGTTTTCGCATTCGAATTGTATGTACAATTACGGACTGAAAGATGAAAAACAACTGTCAGCTTCCTGCACACAATCACAAAGGCTACCTGTGTGCAAATGTTGTTGTGCTCCAGAAAAAAAAGGATTGCTCTACTATGACGATCGTATCAACTAATTTGAATATTCAAATTTCAAACACAACAACAATCCGTTTTTTTTTTCTCCGTTTCCTGTATGCAAGCAATTAAAAATCCGAAAATCATTTTTTATAATTGAAAATGTGCAATTCTTGGTTGTATGTGTGCGTGTGCGGATGTGGTTGCAAAATAGGAAAATTGCAAATGTTTCGCCTAACATATAATTTGCATTTACATAAGGTTCTGGCGAAAAAGGTTCACATTTGAATGACAAAGGGAATTGAATCCGGCCGGTACGAAATAAAGATTTTATTATTATTGTTATTAGTATTGAACTAACACATGCGCATTACCAAACCCATAAATGATTTCTGTTACAGTTTTCCTATCAATAATCCTTCATGGCATTGTATTGCACGGACTTGCGACCAAATTTGCATATTTGGAAAATGTAAATATGCTAATACTTACCTCACTCCCGAGCAGATGTTGTGTATTGTGATCAACGTTGCAGAATCACGTATCCACGAGATTGGAATTTTCAATTTTGGTTTGCCCTTAATTAAATTTCAAACCAAAAAGGGCAAAGGGTGTTTTTGTTTTCTGAATGAATAGGGGTCATGGGAAAGTGTGCTCGATCACCCATCGTCTTTATGCTCCTAAGAAAGGGTTGATCACAATTTAAGAAAACAAAAAGGTCATATTCTGTAGTATTGCAGTTTGTATAATTCGCATGGATTGGACTGTCTAGTGTGTCACTGTTTTGTAAAGGAATATTTCTTAGATGAGGCAGAAGAAAGTATGAAAGTAAAAATCAACCCTTATCCAGTGGTTCA
Source organism: Musca vetustissima (assembly GCF_032173495.1). Classification (NCBI taxonomy): domain Eukaryota; kingdom Metazoa; phylum Arthropoda; class Insecta; order Diptera; family Muscidae; genus Musca; species Musca vetustissima. The sequence goes on from NW_026879958.1 coordinate 241,271, forward strand.
TTATGTAAATTTGCACCCAAGACACCACGGCCATGCACTCGGTTTACAGCCTCACATACAATTTTGCAAATTTCCGTTACAACATTGCCCATTGTCAGACACATTTCTTTCGGGATGAGTGTGAAAGGCATAAATTATAAAAAATATTCCTTGTCAAATTATGGAGTATTAATTGCAGTGGCAGCTTTCCTCTAGGACTTCCCTGTGCCCTTTTGTCGAAAGTGTGTGCATGTGCATGAATGGTTTAACATTTGCAAAATTTCATGTCTGAATGCAATAGGAAATTGACAGGTATACACAAATTATTACCCATGCAAATTGTGACATAATACACATCGATGAATGCACAATGAGGAGCAGATTTTCACGTCTTACAGTTCGATTTAATGAAAGGCATTCAGGCAGACGCATATGACGAATGCAAAAAGGGGTTTGCTTGTAACCCGATATTTTCTTTTTCACGTACGCCTAAGTCCACGCACATTTCATCTTGCAAAAAGTTGTTACCTCCATCATGTGATCAAAATCAAACAAATTGGGTAACAAATTTGAATGATAATTGCGTGTGTACTCGCTACATATGTGTGTATGATAGTGTTACATATATAAATATATGTATTTGTGTTAAGAAATCGTATTACACACATTTCACACATTACATGTTCCACTCCATATGATATGCTAATAAAAACAATGACAATAGAAGTTGGATCACCCTCAGCACAAGCACCCCCTCAGTACAATTTTTTTTAAATTATATTTTTTATGAAATCGAAGTTATACAATTTGTTTTTATTCTAATTATTATTTACATTCAGCAAACAACACAGTCCTCTATTATTAGATACTCCAGTTGAGATGGATCACGGCGATTTTTTTTTATGAAATTAAAAGTATTTTTATTCGAACCAAAATATTTGTGCACATTACTATCATTACGATTTCCTGAAAAATATTTTGAATTTTTATGCTGTTCTTGTTTGTATTTCGCGATTAAAATGTTGACGGCAAGGGAAGACTAAGGCATGAATTCGCCTGCCGGTTAACCTTATGAATAAACCCTGTTACAAGGCCTATATAAGGTCGGCCAGTAAGCACAGATGAGTATAAAGTTTGCTGTCAAATGTTATTTTGAAACCCAACGAAAATATTAATATTTTGCCAAAATTCAATTCAATTTTAGTTTATATCGTCTTGTTAACCTTATGAATAAACCTTGCTTTAAGCCTTCATTTGTTAATTATTGAACATTTTTAAAATATTTTATTTTTTTGAAATTCGACTGATATAAGAATTGAAAAATAATTGAGAAGTGTGCCATTGAATCTACTGGCGATCATTGAATGCACACGTTTTTCATGGAATGCACCTACATTTTGGGACAAATGCAGTGGTGAAGAAGACATTTTGAATCGAGTTCGTTTCCATTCAGGGAATTCTGATTCTAAGATATATACCCTAGAATATTTTGTTTGAAAATAATAATAATAGTTCAATAGGAACAAGATGTTCCCTAAAGTACCTAAAATGTTGCTATCCACGGAAAATATCAAACCAAGTGATGCCATTATATATATTTGGTGGTTATATGCCAATATCAATATCTTTGAGCTTACAAACACAACACCTCGCATATATACGGTATCAAAAATGTGTATCACGGAGAAAACTAATATACGAGAATATTTTCTTTGCAAAATTCTATCACTAAGCTACGCTGGAAAGGGAATAATTATCAAAACTATCAATGTGAAGGTTATACCAAAACCTCCGTCAAAAACATTTATGATAACAAAGATTTTCCTGATGATACCTATACCTCAATATGTCAACTACCGATATATAAAATGAGGACATCATGTAAAAAGCTTACTAATTAAATTGTTAAATTTTACAGTAATGTTACTTTAAGCAAGCTCTGATAAATACCAAGTTATTACAAACGACACCTTATGGTGAATGGTATAAAAACAAATCTAAAGTGATGAAAATTATACACCAACAATATAGCTAAGGCAAGAAAATGTTTGTCGGGGTCAGCTAGTATATGAGCTCGATAAAAAATTTGTGGAAATTCAAATATCGTTCATAATATTTTTTTTTGCAAGAATTTCTTGGATTTTTCTCAAAATTTTTTTTAAATAAAAACCAATTACAGGCAACTGAAAGAAATTTTGGGCCATATCGCAATGCAATATGCAATCTATTGGAATGTATTAACCTTTTTTTAATAAGGTTATTTGAGATTTCTGTAAAGAGTGATATCTGGTACGCAGAAAATACACTTGATATGTTTACATTTGAAATCTTTTCAGGTTTGGGAATTCGACGATACATTCCGACAAATTTACACTGCTTCGAAGTATTTAAAATCTGCTGAAAAATTTCTAGTGCAGTATTTTCAATTGGTTCTCGTTTCGACATAGGCCATTCTTAACGAATTTATGTTTGTGAGGTTGCTATTACATTTTAATATCATATTTAGAGTTCTCGAAGGATAAAGTATCCAACTTATGAATCTAATTGGCTGTAATTATATATTTTGGGTCTTCGTACCAAGACTTTTTAAGGTAGCCCCCATATAACGGTACATTCCAGATTTCGATATTTGAGTTCATTTAAACATTATTAAGCAGGCATATTGCCCTATAATGGAATCCCCCTAGTTTTCATATTTCTTCAATCTTTGGAAAGTTTGGTCGACTGGAGGCCCGAGCGATCTTAACACGTTTATATTCCATTTCAATTCAAGATATTGATTATATTTGTAAATAACAATCACATTAATAAATTGTATTAATTTAAAAAATTTTTGTTTTCAAGAAAAACTTAATTTTAAAATGGTGTAATACATATGGGTAATGTCGATTGGGAAGGTGTGGCACGATTCCATCATTACAGAAACTGATAATGTCATCTTAAAAACATAATTTATTTAAAAAGGGAAATCTTAATCTGAACCACAATTTGGGGCAAAATTCAATTGAATAAAATATTATCCATATATAAAAAACTAGCGTACCCGGGGAACATCGTGTCGCCCCAATAAAATTCATAGATATAAACCCCGCAAATATAATAAAATAATTAAATGTTAAATTTCAATGTAAAATATTTTAATGTAATCCATGAGTAGTCTGATCTTTTATTTGAATACTCGTGCAGTAATGTCATGCCGATCGCTAGGAGTTGGCTTCTCAGCAAAAGATTGGAAATTTCATTTCGGATTGCAAGTTAACGTGATATATAAATAAATTGAGCATAGTGATGCATTTGACGTGGGCTTCCAATGTAAGTAGTTGGGAGGTTGGTTAAACAACCGATGTTGGACGCATTTCCTTCTGTAACGATAGTGGGAGCATTATACTGTCTTGCATGGCTCCCAGCGGGTATTTCTTCTGCTCCAATAATAATTTTGTGGTCGCTCATCAGACATTTTTGCAATTGTTAGATTATTTCACGTTTAGTAGCAGTGAAAATTGCACAACGTTGATCCAATTCAATTATAGACTCACCAACGAAATATATTTGAAAAAAAAATTATGTTAGTTTGGTGGGGCGGGAATCAAATTGCTTGAAGATTGGTAATTTTGAAAATAAAAAGCGCCATTACCTAATAACTCGGATTGTAGGCGGGTTGATCGACAACTTCGGCTCCAAATGACGTCATTTGTAAACATCCATTATATTTTTGTATATTAGACAAAAAGTGTTTTGCATGCATTGTATTACCATAGAGCAAGGAATGCAATGGCTCAGGAGGATGAGCCAATGGAGGCAATTTTACCTTGCCACCAGCGCAGCATAAGCCGTGGGTTTCGCATTGGATTTTCAATGAATTACAATGCTGGCATATCACATATAATGAATCGATATCAACGAAGGGAACGTCTTTGTAGATGAATGTTGAATCGTATTTGAAATGCTGCGCGACTCAAGTCCATATTTACTACTGGTCTTGTTTTAATTTTTTACTCAATATAAAATGACAATAAAACAGGAACATGACAAATTTATCACAGCTAAAGACAACGTACAACTTAAAGCAATATATTAAGTTGTGGCAACCATTCAGCATAGAACCATCAGCTAACTTCTATTATCACGATTTTCATAATTATGCGAAATTTGCAAGAACCGCAAAAACCAAAATCAAATCATGCGTAAAATTCAATTTTAATTTTTCCATTCGAAGAGCCATTATAGATGGAACAAGTTCTCTTCTAAATATTCCGCGATTTTCTGTTAGATGTTTCAATTTTTCCATTCAAAAAGCCGTTGCGGAACAACGCCACTCAGACTTACATATGAAAGAACAACATTCGATTTTTCCAGATTCGCGACTTTTCAGCGGATTTTTCTCAAAATTTTCTATCATAAAAACCTTCCCATTTCTATTACTGATAACCTGAAGAAAGTTTGAGTCAAATCAAATGCAACATTCTCGCGGATTTTTCTCAAAATGTTCTTTCATTGAAACCTTTCCACTTCAATTACAGACTACTAACAGAAAATTTAAGTTGAGTCGGTCCAGCAGTTTCTTTAAAATAATTTTTGCAAGATTTTCGCGGATTTTTCTAAAAATTTTCTTTCATAAAAACCTTTCTACTGTAATTACCGAGAACTGAAAGAAACTTTGAGTCAAATCGGTCCAGCCGTTCTCAATTGATGAGATAGTATAAATTTTTTGGCACCATTTTTATATGTATAGATAGAAAAAAAATTGATTATTTTTATGCTACCGATAGACGCGAAAATCTCTGAACAGATGTTAATGAGATTTACACAGTATGTTCCAAAAATAACATGTAAGAGAGCAATCAAATTAGTTCGTTATATCCAAGGTAATGCAAAACATAGACTTACAAGCAAAAATATATATTCAGTTAGAAACTGATGAGTTTTGTGTATTTTTTGTGTAACAATAATTAAGCTGTTTCTCTTTTCTTTTATGAACCTGATAATACAGCTCATATTTCTTTGCAAAATTGGCCAGCGTTAGCGTAAACATTAACTTTTGTGAAGATTTGCATTGTTCAGTATGACATATATTTGCAACAAGTTCGTTATAACCAAATTAAAATATATGAAAACTGAAAGTTTGGACTGATAAAATAGTTCGTTATAAAAAAGTTTGTTATATCCGTAATTCGCTGTAATAGTAACATTTGTATTAAAATATGTCTTAAAACTTTGGAACCAGGAAATGTGTTCGCTATATATAAAGATCGTTATAACCGGTGTTCGTTATAAGCGTACTCGACTGTATTTGTTTTCCACAAATAACAAAAATTAGAAACTAGTAAATGCATATTTTAAGAATTGTCATACAGCTCAATAAAATTATTATATGGATTATAACTGGGTCAATTTGGATTATAACAAGGTTAATGTTAGTAATCAATTTATAGTATTCACAAAATCAGTGCAGATTTAATCTATCATTAAATTGGTGGGTATTTATGAAGCCTTTAATGGCGTCAATAATTAAAAAAAAAATACGTTTTTAGCAACTGTCATTGACTGGGAAACCGGACATAACTCATTATGTATTTATCGGTTGGTGTTCTCTAAATTTTACAATGTTATGAATGAGGAAATAAAATAGTAATAAAATGTAAAAGTTTCTCTTTTTTCCTTTAACTAAACATCTTTGCTTTGCTTTTTCTTTTTTCAGCATTGTAAACAAGCACAGCCTCCCGTCAGCAGAGCCGGCATTTTTGAGTCATCAACTTGTTGCTTTCTTCTTTCTCTTCAATCTTAAGGTCTAAATTAAAAAGGAACATTCTGTTTTTTTCAGCTAAACAAAAAGTTTTTTACATTCTTTTTTGTTATTTAAACGCGACCTTGAAATGTAATCGCAACACCCTCCCTCTCAGCGGCAGTGTTTTTATGGGTGAATAATTTATACGGCTGTTTAAGAAAATGAAATAAAATATAAAAAAGCTGAAACAGAGGAAAAAATGAACACGGAAAAAACACTTCCCTTCCCACATTTGCGCCAATTAGATACTCATTACGCAATCATTGCAGACAGCAGGCAGACTTATTAAACGATGAAAAACACAACAACAACGGGGACAACAATCTCAGCGAGATAAAATAGGCAAAAAGTTGGAACAGGAGCTGAATAATAAAACGTGAATTTTAGATCTACTCCCCTACAACGAACGTTAACTATTCGTCGTTATTGTACTCTTGTTTTTTACTTGAACTTCTACTTATTTTCGGTTTTAAAGCTTGTTCATGGTACATAATTACCGAGCAAAGTGCGATAACACCAGTAAAAAAACTCGGTAGCATGCGAAAAAACGACACAGCAACAACAAAACCCAAAAAACTGGGAGAGTGATTGTTAATGTTTTTGTAACGAAACAAATAGAGAGAATTATTAGAGATGATGAGGACGAGGAATGTTCCATTGCACCATTCACCTCTTCATGTCATCATTGTTGAGGTAGTGACTGGCACAGCTCTCGGCAGGGAAGAAACACGCGGATGAACCAAACGAATCAACAAAAAAAGAAACGACATTGTGAAATGCGACGTAAAAGTGAAGTCATATTGCGACATAAGAGTACTTGAGACCAGCTAGGTTTCGCACCAGAATAGTTCTTCCACCAACATAGAGGACATGGTTGGCTTCTCTGCATAAATTTAGATGTCACGCATAAAAAGGATAAACCAATTATGTAGTATTCCCATTGACAGGGGATGTACATACGTCCACATAATTTGCTTGTCCATTTAAACATACATGCGTACCTGAATGTACTCGAGGTCAATTGGCATCTATACGCATTTTATCGATTTCCGAAGGTGACGATCTTTGAAATTGAATTGCCGAAACACTAAGAATGTTCATTTTAGAGCGATAACATCGTTAATCATGAGTTTGATCAGTCGATTCGACGTCGAATGTAAATGAGTTCATAAAGGTCGGAGTATTGCTCGAGTTTATGGGTTAGAAAGAGAAACATGAGCAAAATGCATTTTTTTATAGATACCTGTTACGGGCGGGGAAAAGGTGTAACATCATAAGTATAGCATTTAGATTTGAATTTAACCATAAAAGGAAATTTATGAAAGAAACTGTGTTGACGGAATCACGGCAAAATATAGTTAATAGTGAAATCCCTGGTTTCTATAATTTACACCAGATTGGATGGAATAACTACTTGTAACTCCTCGAAATTATAATCTCATTAGAAATAATTAATTGCCAGAAGAGCTATAATATTTTATACGTTTTGAACACCTATCCAGAGTAAAGTAACTGTATTAAATAAATATATGAGTCGTTTATTTTAAGTGGTATTAAATTTGTACTCTTTAATATGATAGAATACATAACGGACGGACGGACGGACATGGCTAAATCGACTCCAAATGGTAATGAAAAGTAAAACACTGAATGGTTTTTGTACATGAAAGTTCGATAAAACTAAATATATCTTTCTTCCCTCTCGATTCTAATTTATTGAGAAAATATACTAATGTATAAGTTTGGATTTACGCATGTAACTCTCCTGCTTCTGATTTCCTTGTTCCGTTGTTCTTACTTCCTCAACAGAATTGCGTTAATAAAGTTGCGTGTTTAAACACAGACATAAATATGACAACATTTTTATAAAAAAAATGAAAATCATGAATCTAAAATAAAATATTTTTAAAATATTTCAATTGTAATTCGAGGATTCTATTTGTAATTCACAACATCTCAGTTGTAATTTGAAATATTTTTTTTTAATTTTCGAAGAAACGAGTCCAAAAACAATGATATGTGGTAGAAAACATTGCAACTGCATTGGTCAGCGAACTTTGCACATTGTCACGCACAAAAGGATAACCAAACATAAATGTATTTTATTTGTATATATGTACAATAGATTCATGTGAGACCTTTATGTATGTGCAAGGGTGTGGCCATACCAATATGTCAATATAAGGGATGAAATATAACGTACGATTGTTTAACTCTCGTTCAATATGTTTGTTGTAAACGATAGGTATGTTTGTATATAAGTCGTTCTTATTGTTAATTGAATTCCCCATTAGCAAAAAATATATCTGAAAAAATCTTATTTGAAAATATTGACTCACAAAATGATTTTTCCACTTGAGCTCATCCACATTTCTCATGAAGTTTGAAAGTGGTTTTAAAATCTAAGTGCGAAGTTGATGAAAATTTTATACATTTCATTGAAATTATGATGTAATGCTATAATAATGCATATATATGCTAATCCGGAATTGTTATAAAAGCAATACTAAATTATTGCAAATATTTTTGGAAATAAACAGCCCAACGCCGAAGATCTACATTTTATATTTATTATGAGTAAGTATTGCTTTAATACGATATCTTAGGGCTAATGTACAAAAATAAAAAGTAGAATACAACCGAATAAAAGAAAAAACTCGTTATGCAGTTGCTTGGAATAATATGTTTGTCTCATTCAAAGCAGAGTAATTTCTTCCATAGGAATGCTATAATAAAAGATTTTCATTTGCATTAAATTTAAATTTATATTAAACCATTTGATATAGTGTTCAAAACTACAAACAACAATACACAAAATATGTACTTTGATTTGATAACAGAACTCCGGATAAGCGAAAGCCGTTGCACTTAAACGAAGTTTTCAATCAATATCTAAAAATCGTGAAATATCATATTATAAAATGAATTGAATAAGAACTTATTTTTCGTAGACATTAGCTTGGATGGTTGGAAAAATGTGCATTATATTGCACATAAAAATATTAATGAATTTCGTCGCTCTTACAAAAATGAAATTTTTTCTCTTAAACGGTCTTATATTTGTGTTTTTTTTTTCAACAAAAAAGTCTTTCTCTTATACAGATTATCAATTAACCGGTTTTTCTTTTAAACGAAGTAAAGTGTTTGAAAATCCATCTGAAATATTAGTTTAAAATTTTTAGTTTCAATTAACCGATTTTTTTTCGATAAACCGGCGTTCGCTTGTCCGAATTCGACTGTACATGAAATTACAAAAATAATCCGAATTATAGTTTCTGGACTCCATAAATGTTTGAAAATTTCAGAACAATTTATAAATGTCCGCACGTGCTAAGCTTTACATGTCGTAATTTTTCTTCCAAACTTTAATCATGTTCGATGTCGGTACCTCCTACACGAAAGGTCAAATTTTCGTAATATTTATACCAAACCTACATTTAATTTGAATATGGTATCTGTAGAGCAACTTCTAATGGTCCCTCCCCACAGATGGTCTTTTAGAACAGCCAGTATAAAACAGTTTAGTCATTTTATAGAAAAAAATAAAAAGTGGCACTTATCGAAAATCGTCGGTAAATCTGTCATTAAGTGGTTACACAAGCCCACAATCGGTAAAGAATATTCATAAGGTAGGACAAAATTTGGTACCTTAGATTTCAGTCTTGAGAATGTGGACAACTAATACCAGAAAATATATTTTGTAAGATGATGGTAATTATAGTTTTGTAAACAAAACTATTTAGTATTTAATTTTTTTGAATATTTTTTGTCTCATAAAGAAGAGAACCGGCCTTACAGCGTAACCATGTAAAAACATGGAACCAGCTAGCAAATGTTGTGCCCCAAATGTTTATATCTGATGGAAAATGCGGCTGGAACTGAACAAACCAAAACAAGAAATTGGAAACATTTTATTGTAAAACAAATAAACATAAATTGGAGCTGAAACTTTATATTAAGGCTGTGCTAAAACATGAACCTATTTTGAACGTTTTACCATCTGCGAACTCCAAAAGGCGACTGGGAGCTTCCGGGCCGAAAATGGGCCGAATTTTTGTATAAAGACTATCTCAAGAAATATATCTATATTGAAAATACTCAGCAATATGTTAGAAATACTTAATACGAGTATCCCATTTTCAATATATTTCGAAAATGTAATCAGAAGTGTGGCAGAAGACTCAAATAAAATCTAGGAGTTAGTCTATACTTGAATTGCATACGATTTTCATTAGCTTGAAAATTCCTATATAGCATCTGTGAAGTACCACAGGTTCAGCTATGTTTAATTTTCCAATCTGTTATAAAGTTTTTTTTGCTATACATACCTAACGAGGCGTTTGTTTAACCACTTGGTTTCTACTACGGTATCAACATACATAATAATCTAGGTCTATATTTGCAATATAACAGAATTATGACAGAATAGATCTTCCTCATTTTGAATTTTGTTACGTGCGTTTTTGAAATCACCATGTACTTTACACCTGGGGTGGCATGCTAGATTTCCTTCGACTAGCTCTTGTCGGATAGGCGAGGTTCTTTGGTGTAAAGTACCTGGAGCACATATACATAGCTAAAGAATCATCATGCCATTATGTCACCATATAATTCTTGATAGAGAAAGTTCAAATTTCCATTTAAGCAATTCCCGGGATCCAAATACTTACCGGGGGTGACGAGATGTTATGTCACCGGAGTGTTCCCCACCTTTCCTTAGTAATCTCTTTACTCCATGGAACAGATTACTCCCTCGAGAAATTACCATTATTTAGGCATTTGACAGTTCATTTAATCATATATTCCTTTGATTATTATAAATTTAGTAATTCATTTTGACTATAAACTAATTCTTAATATAAGTTATAAAAAAAATACATTATAAAGGTGAATATATAAATATAAGGCAATAATGTATGTATGTAGGAACAGGACTAATATTAATACAAGACAAAAAATATCGCATGCGAGTTATTTATAATTCTCTTACAACTCTCCTTCTTTCAAATGTAGGTCAACTTATTGGTGATTCTTAATTATTATATTGGTTTGTTTTGATTGCTATATTCTTTGCCAATCGATGATCTTCTTCTTCTTCTTACATATAAAGTTTGATCATTCTCAAATGGAATATGTGGAAAGGAATGCAAAATAGTAATAAAGCAAGCAGATGGCAAAGAATATAATAAAAGTAAAACAGTTCTTTTTTGACAAATTTAGAAAAATTTAGTGATTAAAAATTACAATAGTTAAATAATATTTCTTCATATATTAAATGTGGGTGTAATTGCGTGAAAATGGAAAAAATATGTTTACGATTGTTGTTTTTTTGTTTTATGATTGAAGCGACGTGTCTTCAAACGGAATTGTTTCGTTATTGTGTTGTTGTTGTTAAGGCGAATAAGTAAAGTGTTATGTACCTGAGTGCTCTTTGTGCTACAAACTGTGGGGTGTTTTACCAACTATTTCTCGGGAATTTAATACGTCCTGTATGTCTGGAATATTTCCTCAAATGGAAGAATTACTGATTGTTTGCTTTATGTTCGTATTCCCATATATTGGAGTGTTAAGGTGAGTGGATTGTGTATCTTTCCAGCTTTGATGTTAAATTTCCACTAAGGAACCCTATCTGTAGACGTTTGTATAGGATAGATGGATGGTAAATCAGTTATGGGTTGCGCCTACTCAGCCTGTAGTTGGGCAGGACAACTCTAGTAGGAGAGATTCCAAATTTAATGCTCTAGACACCATACAAATCACCGACCACTTTAATTAAAGTAAGAAAAAAATATATATATAATTTTGCACTTTGACGCGACCTATCTGTCGAAAATGAATATTAGTCTTCACATTCACTTTTCTTACCAGTTTTAAGTTGGAAGTACAAATGTTCGCCGTTTTTTTTATAAAATAATATGTTAACAATGAGTATTCTTTTAGCAACTCTGTTAGGAGATTTTTAAGTATCTGCACTATTATTAAAGACTTAGTTAAATATTTATATAGGTAGTTTATACTACGGATTAAATCTTTACACTACGAGTTCCAGATGAGAAAGAAAGAATTTTATTTTTACAGAAGTTAGGGCGGAAATGCTAATTTCTATTGACGTTTATTTGGAAGGCGATTTGTTTGTAAACAAATTGGTTATCATATGGTTGAATTTACAGTTTGAAAATCATTGTATATTTTAGAACAGACCGGTAAAATGAGTTTGTTTTTAATCTGTACATTCAAGATATACATCTAGATCCAACTGGAAAATTTGGTGGAAATTGGAAAGAAAATGTATCTAAAACATTTTTATAATATCGGCATCTCTAACTTCTGGAAAACCGGGAAATAATTAAAGAATTTCCAATATTCATATCTTTATTGCAAAACAAAAAAAAAACATCATAACAATTTCCACCTCAAGGTGTAGGGTATAAGTGTCTGGTCGACTGAAATTAATTGCGTTTTTGTGAAGTTAGGAATATGGTTATGGGTCCACAATTGGATTACAATTTTTTTTTTGTCCAATTGTCCATTTTGTCAATTAACGGCATTGTTCAAATGTCGTTTTGAAAATTGTTTCTCTCAATTTAAATGTTCGATTACATTTGTAAAAAACTATGGCAAGTAAATATGCTCGTGTTCATAAAAAACTAATTTTCAAATGATATTAGCGATCATGAATCATAACAGCAACTGATCACGTCGAATTAATAAAATTAAATGAATTAATTTATCTGAACGAAGATCTTCATTATTCATAATTTTTGGCTATACGAAATAGACCTACAAAGCTGTAGGGGTTCTAAATCTACAGAGTATTTTTTTTATAAATACGAATATTAGACAACACAACAACACTTATTGGTAGAAAAATACATCGAAAGTATCAATGCTTTCACCAGTTCGCTTCGAGATCATTTAAATGATGTAGTACCGCAATGATCTTTTTGATTTATTTAACTCACGTTGAGAATCAGTAGCAAAAATTAATTTTTTCATGAAATTGACTTTTTTTCGGTTGAAGTTTGAAAATATTTTTTTGTTTTACAAATGTATTTTAATCTTTATTACTAAAGCATTAAAACAATTAGTAAGTACTAAAAATCAAATAATATGCGCGATTGCACCACATATTTACCAATTTAGGGGAAAATCTATACGTTTATTCAGTAAACACAAGTGCAGGTAATGTGGTATACCTTGAGTCTGCATGAAAAAAAGCCAGCACTAGACAAAATCTCATTACTATTTGAAACATTTGTACTCTACTATAAGAGAACTTTAATTTTTATTATATAATAATGTCTACCATGAATCACAAGGATGAAAAACAAAGGCTACGAGTTTTAACAACTTCTCCATACAAAAATTAACAATTGCCATGTGTAGACATTATTATATAATAAAAATTGAAGTTCCACTTAAAGTATCTGTTAAAAATCTTAACAGACATAAATCTCGAGCTAATTCACATTCATTAAAAACAATAAATTATATAAGATACCAATTGGAAGTGAAAATTATACTATACCACAATAACATCATGTGGTATACCACATTACCTGCACTTTTTTTAATATCACTTTTAATGGAATTTCAAATATTTTCTCAAATATCTCTTAAATTGTTACAAAAATATTAATTTCAAATTGATACATGGAAAGACAACACATGTAGCATGTTAGGTGTAAAATTTCAATTTAATCGGATAAAAAATAAACATTTGGCAATCTAAAAACAAATGGGTATACCACATTTGCATCACCTCCTATATGTTTATTATCTATATTTAGTTTTGAAACCATAAATCTCTAGCAATTCAACTGAAACTTTTAAAATTTATGTTATTTACAAAAGCCGAAGGACATTAAAAAAACAACGTTTTTATTTTGATATTATTATCCGAAATTTCGATTGTTATCGACAATCATCATCAGGAGTTTTATTGTGAGGTGAGGTCTTGACAAAGCAATGGAAACATAAATATTATTTCAAAAGTCGTTCATATATTAACGAGTCATCGGCCCAATTAATATGTCAATTGTTTAATTTGACACTTCCCACAATTTCCCTTAGAACTACAATATTTTCAAATTGTTTGCGTCGATTGTGGTGGTAGAATTACTAATTTTATTTAAAAATGTAAAAATATTAAAATGAAGTATATAAAAATGTTTATTTGTTTAACCGTTAAAGTTGAGGCCCAATATATCGCTCATTTGCTGCAAGACCAGGATTGAGATCTGGAGATTGGGCTGAATTCTTCTAAAAACTAATCAGTTGCGATGACAGATCTGGAATCTCCAGTTTCTCTTCTTCCAATGGATACATACCTACTGCTTGAGTAAAACATCAACCTCACACGATAATACTGATATCTTCAAACTTGGCTGATTTATATGTGTACTTTCGAACAATATGAATTTCCCAAAATAGGGAAGTGTTCCATTTTTCTCGATTTTAAATTTTCAAGATTTCCATTGAGGTGGTAAATGAATGCCAATGCATGTTAAGGTTTGTAAATTTACACATATATAATTGAAGATTTAAAAGAGAAGAAAAATAATTTGCAAAATTAGGTTGTTGTGTTTTTGCTGATTAAAGAAAAGTCCTTATAATTGATGGCGGGCATGATAATTGGAGTTATCGTGTCCACCAGGCTCTCGTATGAATTAGGATTATTGACTTATTATTTTACCACAAACTAAGTTAGAAAATATGGATGTTCTTCACCGATTGGATTTATCCTAGTTCATACAAAAGCTATACACTCCCAGAGAAACGTGTCAAAATTTGGAACCTATTGGATAATTAGTTTTGGAGTTATCGTGTCCACCATTCGTAAAAACACTGCTTCGAGAAAAATACGTTTAATGTTTGAGAATCACTCTTGCCGTCACTTGATGCTGAAACAATAAATCGGGTATATCTTAAAAAGTTCTTGTGATTTTCACTTGAAATTTTGTATTGACATTCTTGAATTAGTGTAGATTCGAATTATATCAAAAAACTAAATTAAATTTTTTGACACCGTGAATGTGGGGGGTCCTCTTAATAGAGAACGCTGTAATTTAAATGAAGTCATTGCAATATAACTTATTTTGCCGCGATTTTTCATAAACTAATATTAAGGTGATTAGTAGGTGGCGAACTCTTCAATCACCCAACAAATCGCATTTTGAGTCGTAAATTCATTTCCTTTACAATTTGACACAATTTTATTATTTATATAGTTAAAAATATTCCTTTTGGGAATGAGTATTATTCACCGGACTGGAAGGGATTTTTTTAAGATTCAAAACTATTTTAATACACTTTCAAAATATTACTAATATGATAAAAACTGCACGGAATGTGTGGGAACATTTACTTTATACATTTTTCGTGCATACGTTTAAAAGTATTTAATGTTTTGCCAAGACTACAAAAATAGTTTTATGTAAGTTTTTGCTTTATAAAAAAAACTGTATTAAGTTTTTTTTAATATACCCATGGCCAAAATAATAAGTACTTCTTTGTTTATGTTTGATGCTGTGCTTTACATGTAAACTGCTATACATTTCGGAAGTCCTATTTGTAATCGTTGACGCAACAAGCAAAAACCGAAAGCTTTTACAATATTTCCTTTTTGCACCACTTTTGTGAAAAAGCATTCTGAAGTCGAGAAAGGTTTATAAATATCGTTAATAACATTATTAATTTCAAAAAAATAAAAAATTATTGATTTATGAGTCAAAAGCAGCAATATTGTTGTGAATAGAGAAGAATGGCGTGCATAGTAAGGAATGATGGGGAAAAAGTAGCGATAGTAGCAAATCCAAGAACAACAACCAATAGTCCCATTGTTGATCTCACTAAATAGATCCATTAAATTCGTCGCGGGTAATTTCTGTTAATATGTTGAATATTATATTCACCCGAACTGATCGTTGAAGACTAGGGGCAGCCAAATAACAGAATCATTAAGAAAAAAGTTCTACTTCTTCGAAATAAAAAAGTTTTGGATGGTGGCATTCTTCGATGGGGCAATGAAATGAAAATAAGTTTATTGGGTCTGTCACTACTACCGCATAAATGTAAGACACCCCAAAGGGGAAACATCACATACTGAGTACCAGAAATGCAGTTGAACAGGGTGGTTGTAGCGGAGGTACCAACCTAATGGTGTGAAGTTGATTTTTCTGATAAGGTCTTCATCCTATAGTTCACATTACAGGGACCCATTTCGAATAACACAACATATTTAACGGCTCAAGAAGAAATATGCTTCTTATGAGGATTTTCAAGACAATAGATTGAACATTCTTGACGCCTCTAGGCAATAATTGGACTGAAATCCAATAGTAAATCTTTACGGGAATCATTCCAAAATAAATGTCAAATTTGGTATTAAATTAATTTGCAGCAAACATCCTAAATTATTTACAATCAGTGCTAGAACAATCGAATAATTTCCAAAATATACTTATTGTTTTGTCCATTCATTTCAATTACTTTTTTATCGCGTATAGAAATTGATTTATATCGACAATCTACACAAAAATTATCTGTTAAGTACAATTTATGTTGTAAAAGATAAATTTAAACTGAATTCTGAATTCTGAAATGAATTGAACGAAATCTATGCATACTAAAGTTTGTACTTATTATTTCGGCCATGTGTGTATACCGCTTACAATAGGTCTTTCCGAAAAAATTGAATTCCAGGTAGTTTGTTAAGTTTGTTTCTATTTCTTGTGCCACTACTGTATGTGAAATTGAAAAGGGTTCCGAATTTTTAAAATTACCTACCCGTGATAAGATTTTGTTTCACTGCGACTACATCTTGCAATAAATAATTTCATTTTACATAAAATTGAACAGAATATATTTACAAAAAGAAAATTTGATGGCTATTCCGCAATTTTTCCTTCATAAGAAATGTATTTTACCGATATAACTTTGGACTGTTTTACAATGGGAAGTAACACATGATTCAAGGAAACAATGAATCTACCAAGTATTGAATGGAAATAAACTGGAGTACAAAATATAGTGGGTGGTGGTGGTCAGGACAAATGAAGGACTAGACTTCTAGCAAAGTTATGTCTGTGTGCCCGGAATATTCATTCATATGAGCACATGCAACATTATTTTTGAGACAAGAGTTTTTGCGAATTTGTAATACATAGAAGCAACGTTACTGTTACACAGAATGGCCAATGTCGGCTATGAATTTATACTCCAGAATTTAGTGAAAAGAGTATTTCTTGTTGCCTTTGCCTCCGTATGCAATAATCTTATTCCGATGCCACAGAAACAAGCATTATTGCCACAGAGATATGCCATATATTTTACACCAACTACAGTTGCTTGATGTCGGCGTAACCACAGTAGTCGGTCTATTGAGGATTCTTTCTTGCCGTGGGTTTTATTTGTTGATGTGTTGCCCTCTTCTCAGAGTTTGGTGTTCATTATTGAATGGCTCTTACAGCACATCATCAACCGCAGCGACATCGACAGCCACAGCAGCCATTCACGGACGTCGGATGGCTTGTCGAATATCGTTCACAAGGTTTTTGTTGTTATGTCCTATGAGTTGCTCACCCAATTGGGGGTGGACATTCATTGAAACGGGTGGTTGAAATAAATGTCGGAGTGGTGATGATGACGGTGTACACAAGGGACGTTGGCACTAATGTTTTTATGGCAATATACCCGCACACATAAAGAGTGTAGTGTCCTTTTTGCAAATGTTGAACATGTATGAGTCGGTATGTGTGTGTGTTTGTATATTTGACAACAAGAAGAAAGCGTACATACATATCAGCATTCATGTATACTCGCATGTCTTATGTATTTGGTTCTGTAGGTAGGGTTGATGGTAAACGCACGTACACAGAAAGTCCTATACACATGTGTGAGTGTCATAGAGAAATTCACAAACATTGCGAAAATAAATTTGTGTATATTTGTATGTGTGCACACAGAAGAAGGATAAAGCGTAATTCACCCCCGCTCGCTTATCGAATCTGTAAAAGTGTCCTTCTTCCATTTGCTCTCCATATTTTGAGTTCGTTAGTTAGTTCAGTTTGGGTTCATTATGGCCGCCATATATTGTACATATATACGTATGTATGTTTGTGAATATGTATATAATTTTGTGTTGAAGTATACGGGAACATGTATGTAGTAGAAAGACAAAGTACATATACCTACAAAAGACCAGGGATGCCAATTAATGCATTGAAATAATATTAACATCAGAAGTACACCCAAATGTCTGAAATCTCTTCATCAGACGAACACTAAATAGATGACTTTTTCACAAGGTCCAAAATTTTCAGGAAGATCTTAAAACTTCCCTATTTTTATCCTTGCCCTTATAAGGTTTTGTCTTTCACATACAGGTACATTTTGCAAGATGTACTATGCCGCGTCGAACTTTTTATACGGTTCACCGTAAGGTTCAAGAATTAAATGTTATTGTATCAGAACTAATTAAAAGACTAAATCATAAAAAAAATTATGTGTCAACTCGACTCGGATCTCGAGCAAGTTATAACTTAAAAAAAAAAAACTTTCACATTCTTAATCCTACGATTCTTTGTATATTTTTTAAAGAAGGTTGGAAATGTAATTGTAATAAAATAAAAAAGGGTCAGTCAGTTTCGCCGACAGTAAAATTAATTTTCAACAAAAATTTAACCAGAATTTAATTATGGAGTGTAACAGTAGGAGTGTACCGATATTCCCCATTTTTGAATTTATTTTAAGTTTGGAAGAATGAATGAAATCCGTTACTCCCTTCAAGATCGTCAAAATTTGCATATTTCATCTAGTTAACGTAGAGAATCAATATTTCTCGGTCCTTTTTTAAAAATGACCTAGTTCCTTAATATAGTTCCTTTGCTCCATATTGTTCCGACTCCTACAAAGTTCTTTCTTTTTTTTTGCAGAAATAGTTCAGTGTTAATTCGTTGATAGATGGAAAAAGTAAACAAATTGTGAAAAAATGAAAAAAGATTGATTTGAATTAGTTTCTATTTAGTAGAATATTCAGAAGCTACAGAATTTAAATGCAGGACGATAAGCACACATTATATATTTTATTTATCCTTTCTCGGAATAGTTGCAATGAACTAGTTCGTTCCGAAACTACCCAACTCTATTGTTAAGCCAAAGATGGGACGCGACTCACTCCTGCTGGTATCTCTCTAAATTTTAAAAACATCTAAATTATCTTTGTTGTATTAGTTTGGCTGTAGGCTTTTTAAAGTAAAAATCGTTTTTAATTTTGATTTTTAATATTTATTGTTTCCAATATTTCGATTGGATTCTCCAATCATCCTCAGGGAATTGAAGAAAGTTATGTTGTCTTTAAGTCAACGTTCTTGCTTCAGTGTTAAAGTCGACATCATCCTCTAATAAGAAAGTTATGTTGTCTTTAAGTCAACGTTCTTGCTTCAGTGTTGAAGCAAGAACGTTGACTTAAAGACAACATAACTTTCTTCAATTCCCTGAGGAACGTTCTTGCTTCAGTGTTGAAGCAAGAACGTTGACTTAAAGACAACATAACTTTCTTCAATTCCCTGAGGATGATTGGAGAATCCAATCGAAATATTGGAAACAATAAATATTAAAAATCAAAATTAAAAACGATTTTTACTTTAAAAAGCCTACAGCCAAACTAATACAACAAAGATAAACAAAACTAGGCAAACGATACCAATTCAAAAAACATCTAAATTTTTACTCAAGTCTGCATTAAATCTGAATCTACCCAACTCTATTGTTAAGTCAAAGATGGGACGCATCGACCCACTCCTGCTGGTATCTCTCTAAATTTTAAAAATATCTAAATTTTTACCCAAGTCTACATTAAATCCGAAGATTGGGTATATAGGGCAACTTCTTCTGATACCTCTATATAGGTGGTTGACTCTCTGATAAAATCATATACTTCATATAAAAAGAATAGTAAATCCTGTGAGGTCTAAACTTGTCGGCCCGAGACCTCGTCCGGCCATTCCTTGCATACGTTCTTGATAAGACATAGGCTGAGGGTATATAGGAAATTACAATAGTTCCTTGAAGTTGAGGTTTGCAAGCTTATAACTCGCGAAATATAAACATATAGCATATAATTTAAATGCATTTCTAAAAAATGAAGTGTCCTTTAAAAAACTTAAAATATCGGTAAAATAATAAGTTGCGTACTATTTTCAAAATAAAAACAATAAGCAAATGTATTAATAATTCGGAAATAACGTAATGCCTAGTTCCAGCAAACTAGGCTAACAATTACAGTAGGTTTAGAATATCATATACCAGTGAAACAATTATAATAATATAATGATGATTAGTAAAATACAAATGATATAATGAATTATACATTCCGTGTTAGGAAAATGGCAAATCTAATATATGACGCCTCTTCAGTCGCCCTCTTTCTTCGCTATCATCCAGGAGGATTACAGCTAGAACATTACTATTGTTGCTTAGCCTGTTTAAGTAATTTGTGCTATGTCTTTGTAATTCTTCTGTTATTAAAGGAATACCGAGATCATTATGTATATTATTATTATTTATGAACCATGGTGCATTAACTATTTGCCTTAATGTTTTTGACTGGTATCTCTGCAGGATTTTTAAGTTTGAGTTATTGTCGTATGCATCAATGATTCATCATCATTTTTGTACAATGCAGTCAGGAGTTCCTCAAGGGAGCGTTTTGGGTCCTATTTTGTACACTCTTTTTACATACGACCTACCAACTACAAATGATGTAACAATAGCAACATATGATGACGACACCGCAATTCTAGCCTGCAATGAATCCCAAAATATAGCATCCATCCTAGTTAAGAATGAACATAATTTGGTTCAAGATTTGTGCAAAAAATGGAATATTATGGTTAATCCGGAAAAATCTGCCAACATAACCTTCACTTTACGAAAAGGGGACTGTCCAAATGTGTATTTGAATGGGCAGGTTATTCCTACAACAAACTGTGTAAAATACTTAGGAATTCACATCGACAGACGACTTACATGGAAAAATCATATCACAGCAAAGCGAAAACAACTAAACATAAAGACGAAAAAGATGTATTGGCTATTGAGACCAAAATCGCAATTATCTCTGAATAACAAAATAATTTTGTATAACTCCATACTAAAACCGGTGTGGACAAATGGTAATTTAAGAAAATGTGTTGAAGCCAACAAGTTTTCTTGTGTTGTTTCCTGATTTGTGGCTAAACTACACAATTTTCGGTGTTTTTTTAATTTTTCTTATAATCAGGATTATTTCTTATAATATAGGATTGTAGAATTCGTGATATAGCTTTGTTGCATTTGGATTCCAAAGACAACCATTTGGTGCGTAAATGTTTATAAAAAAAACAGTTTTTTTGAGCCTAAATTTGAAAGGGTCCAAACAGTAGAACCCAGCGTGATTTTAGTTCTGTTACGTTCCGAATTTAATGAGCCCAGCCATATTCAATTCCGCCCAATAAAATAGCGGATATAGGTACCTTGAATGTAGGAAAAAGTGCAAAAACGTATTTTGACAAATTCGCGTATGTAATCGCGTTTTTCTTCGAATTGTTTTACATACATTCATGTTTGTATTAATATATTAGCGAATCTGTGTGAAAATAGGTCCGCAATTCTTAACCAATTCTTTTAAAATAGGGGTACTGATGCGCATAAATAATTTATGCACGTTGCGTCATTTTTAAGAATTATTATGGTTTTTGCATAATAAAGCGCATCGTGCCGCTCGAAGCGTCGCATATCTTAGAAGATTAAGGCAAAATAGTATTAACCATAATAAAAAATTTTTAAATTCAAAAAAGTTTTTTTTTAATCAAAAAATTGATTTATTTTATTTTCAGATATCTTCATGCTTCTATTGGTTTTTCGCGACTATTAAACCGTATTTGAGGAAATTCACGAATTACAACAAAAAGGAATTCATTTAATTTATATTTGAAATACAAGATTTAAAACCGCTATAAATTTTGTGCGCAGCATCCAAATTTGTGAACGCGAACAAATTTTGAATTATCAAATTTTCTTTAATCTACGTACCAAAAAATCATGAATGTGCTCGCAAAAAAAAAATTTCAAAGATGTTTTTTTTTTTGAATTTTAAAAGAATGTTGTAATTTTCTATATACAATAAATGTCTTATACATTTGTATATAATTAACATATAAGGCTGTTCTTCAGTGTTAGGGCTGGACACTATTCGACTCTTTTTTTATTTGAGCTCTATATTTCAGTACGTATTTAACAGATATAAAAACTTTATGGCTGATTATTGTCCTCTGATACTTAATTATAAAAATATAAATAATAAATTATTATTAGTTAAAAATGTTGACAGTTTTGTATAAAAAGTCAAATTCGCCGAATGTGCCCCTACCCGGGGTAGCTTCGGCATTTGTATTGTAGCGTACGACGGTTTTTGTTTAGTGGACTTCCTCGAAGGTGGGTCAACGAAACTGGGATTGAGGCTTTATACATATTAACTATATGTGATATTGAACTTCTGGAGACATTATATGCTTCAGACATCTTTCTTAGTGATATTCCAATCGGATAAAACAATGAGTTTTTCTCTTTGCCCACCCGAATTTATCGCTTGTCATTTCTATTTGGTTGTTTGTGACCATATATTACAATTTTTTTAATTTAATATTTATTAAAGTTACCTCTTAAAACTCAATAATACTAAAACTTTACGAAAAATTTGTCAGCGAAAATCGAGTTTTAGCGAAATACCAAACATTTCTGGGAAAAATTATATGTTTTGAGCAGCACTGTATAAAGTTTTTAATTATTTATTTTAAAGAGAGATTTATATATAAAAAGATACATATTTTTAAACGTTCTGGGATAATTTAGGTCTAAGTCTTAGACCTAATAGAATAATAGATGTGGTTAATTTTGGGTTAAAAATGAATTTTCTTTTTATTAATTCAGCATTTTCAATATTATAATCGGTATTCTATTCTATATGAATCTCGTTATGCATCCCTGTTTCGAACAGACATACGCCTTTGCGTGTGACAAGGATTCTGCAGAGCATTACAAATGCCGTGGAGCGCCAGTTCTGCTATAGTCACCATTGTCACTCTGCCTCCATCACTTGTGAAAGATTTTAAAGAATTTATATGGTTGTTGTTTGACTGTTATTTACTGCCATGCCAAATTCATGTATAACAAACACAACAACAATTCACGTATACCTACATACGATTGTTTACAAATATACAAACTAAGTATGCATGTCGACATCCTTGCGCTGCCGAACGTCGGATTTTCTCTGTATATAATGTTTATATGGACAAACGAGCGCACACACAGCACATATCTATACGTATGATGAGTATATCATCGGTCATGTATGCATACATACACACCATGTCTATAGTTAATCTTTCATTCCCCTCTGACATTCTAAGCAAGTGAATGGACATATTCACTTCTACGCCTTCCTCGACAAGCGTCAGTAATATAACGATTTCGACTAAGAACCACAAGAATTTTCAAACTCATACATTCTTTTGACGAATTGTAAAAAGTTAATTCACATCCGAAAAACGTCGCCAGTAAAATAACCATTTGGATTGGACGCCGAATAATACTGTCAAACATATCAATCATAATATCAGTTGAAACATTTCAATGAATTTGGAAAACAATATATTATTGCAAAATTAATTAGACGAAATTTGGCGATAGAGTATTTCAAAACCAAAAGGAGAAAAATTGCTTTCAAGTGAGATATGCATGTCCCCTTTGTTACTCACTAAATGTGATCACTATATGTGTTTGTCCCATGTTTGTTTGCAAACGAATGATACACCACACACGAAGTAAATTATTTTATAAAACCATTGCACTATTTTTACTTTGTTTAATTTCACGGCAAACAAAACGAATCCAACGTAAAAACCGTTTGAAAGTATTTGCAGAAAATAAACCACAATCGACATTTCCTATGTTCGTGTTTGATGTGCGAGTTGCAATGTAAACATCAAACACTTTTTTCTATTCCTCTTTCATGTTGTTTTCGCATCAAAGACAAAATCCAAGATCATGACAAAAAGCAATTCATTTTTTTGTTCTAAATGTAAATCGCGTCATCTATTGCTTGTTCTTGTAAATGATTAGTTCAAATGAATGACAGTAGATGTCACACATGTACATCTGCTCTTATTGGACATACACGAATGTCCACATGTGCATGTACACGCATATGAATGTGTGTTTGCTTGGATTGCTAATTCCTATAGGAAGTAAACAGATTCAGGGTTGTTTTACATTTACCCATTACCACCCATTCATATTAGATTTTGAGTGGATTCGGCCACAAGCATACACAACCATAAGAGCTCAGGATTCCCATATTGTTTTTGTTGGTCATGCGTTCTGTTCTGTTCACATTAGGTATCAGATTCTTATAGGTATTTGCTTGCTAACGGAAATCAGAGTTGGAAATGTTAAATTGTAGCGTATAATGAATGATAAAGTTCGGCCCGGTCGAACTTAACATCATTTTTAATTGTTTTTATTTTTATTTATTTCTCTTTTTTTTCTTTTATTATACGCTAATTAGAACCGAGTGAAAATAAATGTATTAAATAAGGTAGAAAACAAAATTACCTTCCACCTACATGTGTAAAAATCGTTCAAAGTTTTACTTTTCATTTATCATTTTAAATTATCTGAAAATGTTTGAAATTTCAATAATATTTTTTTATTCTGTCAAAGTTAATTTTTTTCGATAAATACTTTCAATTTTTAGGGATTGGACAAATTTCTTTGTTGTTGTGATTCGATTTGAACAATAAATTTAACTTCTGATGTGAATAATAGGAGATAATTTTTTTAGAGTAGTAGAGGAACTTCGGTTAATGGGGACTACCTCTTTCTTTTTGTGATATTTTCGGTGTACCAACGGTAAAAACTAAAAACAAATTACATAGATTTGTTGTACATTTGTCTATAAAAATGTTATTGCATTATATTAAAAAAAAAAACTCAAAACTGCGAATAAAAATAACTTGGCTAGCAATGTGGATACGGGTAATGTGGACCAGTAAGTTAAAAGGCAGGTTGTGGTCAATTTATTTCAATCTTGGGTAACAATGAATGCAAAAATATATGGGTTTATGTTTTGGAATTGCCCCCATTTAAGGGTACCGCCCAATTTGTGGTACTTTGAATGTCCTAGCTTCGTTATCCAGCCGAAGCAGCTGTAATTTCGTATATCGAGTTTTCAGAGGATATAATACCTCCTCATAGAAATGTTTTTAATATAGGACCATGTTTCGAACTAGTCCCCATGAAAATGTTCCGTTTTATTATAGTGGTCCACATTACCCGTCATTGAATTTTTTTATTTAAAAATTAATAAAAAACAAGTAAAAACGTGTCAGTCGGTGTTGTCGACAGATATATACCCTCAGCCTATGGTTTGCGGAGGTCTTCGGAACTACACAGAGGTTTTATTATTCGCTTTATATATGGTATTTTTTCAAAGAAGTTTCAGATTTGATGTTGTTTTTCCGATCCCTAAATTGTTAATATTTCCAATTAATTTAAATTAATTCTTATTCAACAATAACATGTATACTAACTATAAACATGTTAAGAGAGCTAAGTAGTTCCGACCCCTCACATTAAATTTGTATTGCCCAATTAATGTTAATATTTAAGAAGTTTGAGTAGTTTCAATCCCTCCATTTTAAATATTATTTTTTTAATTTTATATATTTATATGAGCAATATTAATTCAATTTGTCAGAATGAATTTTATATTTTTAATATTTTTTACCTTAATTTACATTTATAATTCTACTTGTTTTATTGTACATAGTAATTGGTACTTTGAGTAGTTTATCAAAGGAGAAGGAGTGGTCCAATGGATCCATCTTCGGACTTCATTAAGACTTGTTAAAGATAATAGGTTGTACAAAGTTAGGTTCAAATCGGACATTCCCTTCGCTAATGTTGGTTTTATAAATATTGAAAACTTTGACAAATTGTGGGGGAGGTATCAGAAGGAGTGGACCAATGGGTCCCATCTTCAGACTTAATATAGGTTTGGTAAAGATAATAGGTTGTACAATGTTTGGTTCAAATCGGATAGTCCGTTTGCATGTTGTTATAAAACTAAATTTTGCACAATTTTGACCATTTTGTGGGGGAGGTACCAGAAGGAGTGGACCGATATTCCAAATCCTTGAACTTGAACTAAGTTTGGAAGAAATAATAATATGTGCAAAGTTTGTATGAAATTGATTATTCCCTTCGAGAGTTATCGTGCACAACAGCCGGCCAGAGAGGCAGACGGACAACGGACGGACTTTTGTAAATCGACTCCAAATTTTCTGAAACGGATTTGGTCCAAAGAAACATGGGGTCTAAAACCAATATTTCGATGAGGCACATATTCACCGTATCAAAGTGTATATGCGAAATTACAAAAATCTTTTAAATACCTTGAAACTGAGGTTTGCAAGCTTATAACTCGCGAAATATGAACATATTGCATATAATTTAAATTCATATTTATAAAATGAAGTGTTCTTGTCAAAATGTTAAAATATTGGTAATAAATAATAAGTTTGGTGGAAGCTGTGATGTAAAAAAATGGGTGAGAATGTGTTGAAGCCAACAAGTTTTTTTGTATTCTTTCCTGATTTGCGGCTAAACTACACAACGCACGCACATGTGATCAATGACTAAGTTGAAGAATACCCCATTGACAATATGGTGCTAATGTATGATTTCTCGATATAAACACTGCATCCACCCAATACGGATGCTGACATTTTGTAGCCGTATATTCTGTGTTTTTTAAATTTATCTTATAATCAGGGCGCGCATCCAGATAATGGACTAAACTGATTATAGTATTGTAGAACTCGTTATGTTGCTTCGTTTAGTGTATATCATCGGAGCTTATTTTAATTTTTACAAAAAACTTATTTTTTGAGTCTAAATTTAATTTCAAATACCGTGGAACCCCACGTGATTTTAGTTTTTATTCGGCACGTATAAACCCAGCCATGTTCAATTCCGCCCAATAAAACATGGGATATACATAGGTACCTTGAATGTAGGAAAAATTGCAAAAACTTATTTTGACAAATTCGCGTTTTTCTTCGATTTGTTTTTACATATATTCATGCTTGTTTTATCAGATTCGCGAATCTGTGTGAAAATAGGTCAAAAATACTTCGATAAGCGAATGATATGCGTATTTAATCAAAATTTATTGTGGCGGCACATCCGTGGTTCTTAACCAATTCTTTTAAAATAGGTGTACTTTAGTGTATTTTCATAGGATATTGCTGAAATCTGATGCGCATAAAAATCTTATGCACGATGCGTCATTTTTAGCCACGTATAGGGTTTTGCATAGTAATGTGGATCGAGCGGCATACTTTGTCCGCTAAATGAAACATCGACAAATTCATAGTTATTGGAAGAGATTGATTCTGTTTATTGAAAATCGCATGCGCATCAACTGATTTCAACGAATGCGCGAACTGTATGCTTCTTAATGTTGATCAAATTCATATACTATAACTGTAATATATTTGGTCATTTTAACTCTTATCAGAGGAATATACCTATATTTAAAAATCATCTAAAAGAATTTGAAGAAGAAATCGTCTCAAATTTTAGAAGATCTACACAAAATCGTATTCCCTTAACCATACAAAAATATCAAAAATTGAAAAACATTTTGTGGCAATTCAAAAATTAATTTATTTTATTTTCCGATATTTTCCTGCTTTCATTTGTTTTTCGCGACTATTAACCCGTATTCCAATGTGATTTGACTAGTACGCAAAGAAAACAGAGGTGTTTAACCATTTGTCAAGAAACTCGCGACTTACAACAAATAGGAATTAATTTAATGTATATTTGAAATATAAGATTTTAAACCGCTATAACTTTTGTGCGCAGCGTCCGAATTTGTGAACGCGAACAGATTTCGAATTAGCATATTTTCCCTAACCTATGTAACAAAAATCATGAATGTGCTCGCAAAAACAAAATCAACAATTTTTTATGGAATTTTAAAAGAATTTTGTAATTTCCCATATACCCTCATTAGCCATTAGACAGTAGGTATAATTAAAACTCACCGATTGTAATTACAGTAAACTTAAATGTTTACTGTGGAAAATAATGTTCTATATGACTTCATTATATTTGAGAAAAACAAATTGTTTGGCTATTGTGATAAACAACTTTTCAAATCACAGATTTCAATAAGAGCTTAACTTAATTTTCAACATTGCAATTTTGTACTAAAAGCATGTTAGATGTTTGTTTTCAAGCTTTTTCTAAAATATGTGGGTGGTCCACTCTACAGTTCTTATATACAACGAATGATAAACGTTTCCATTGGTCTAGAACCGGATCCAGTTAAGGGGACCTCCCCGGTCTCGTCGTTGTGTTGTTGTAGTTTTTGTTGATTAAAGAAAATTCCTTATTTTTGATGGCGTGCATGATCCGGAAATTCCTAGGGTGTTAGAAAGAGTACATGTCTGGTTCTCATATGAACTAGGATTATTGACTTCGCTCCTAAATTAACAAAATGGCGGGCCTTTGAAATTTTTAAGTTAAAAAATAGGGAACCTCTTCACCGATTGACTTTATCCTAGTTCATACAATAGCTACACACAACCAGAGAAATGTGACAAAATTTGGATTGGATTATTAGTTTTTGAGTTATCGTGCCCGCCATTCGTAAAAACGCTGCTTCAAGGAAAATGTGTTTTAAGTTTGAGAATTACTCTTGCCGTCACTTGATGCTGACACAATAAATCGGTTATATCTTCAAGAGTTCTATAGATTTCATTTGAAATTTTGTAGGGACATCCTTGATTATGAAAGAGGAGGGGCAATATTTTCCCTTATCAAGTAGTTTGATCATTTTCGAATTATGATTTCTTGAAATCCTTGCATTTTATAGTGCCTTCGGCAATATTACTGATATCGAGGAATATTTTTGTATACCACTTTAACCCTCAACCGACTCATTGTGAGAGGTCTTTTCGGTCTCCTTTTCCAGAAAAAAAATTCAAAATGATGTCGCATTTCTTTGTTTCAAAGACATTTCCCAGTACTTTTTTCGACTGAGCGCAGTAAAGTAACATGAAACTTAATTTTAGGTATATTATGTCAAAGAATAAATATTCTTCGTCAATTCCACTGCAAGTCTCAGAACATACTATATATTTATATTCCGTAGCTTTTAAGAAATTTGCTGTATAAAATTATGTATATAAAGAACAATTTTGTTGCTGACTTCAGTTAGTGTTAATACCACATCTTGCAGAAAAATGCCAAAATCTTCAATAACACTGCATGTTATGAGTATTTCACCAAAGACAAAATAATTCTACATAACATTTCAATATTAGTTGCAAAACAAAAGATTTTTGTATACACTGTATTTTTTAGTAAAAAAAATATCTCTAATTTGAGTATTAATTTTTCTTTTATTTCTGGGTAACTCTGTATCATCATCATATTATGACCAGCACAGATAAGTTATTAATGCAAATACACTTTTGATAATATATCGTTCTTCTATAGGTGCACATACTTGATGAAAACGTTCATCTTGCTCATCGGACCCGGTTGCCAGTTGTCTCTAGAAGTAATCCATATGTGAATTCAAAGGATGTATTGTTGTTGACACATGGACACTAATTTTCTCAAAATTTGTGTTGACATATATATGTGCTGTAGGGGAGCGATGTTTGCCTTAAGTGTGTTGAGTGAGTGTGAGTGAGTGTGTTCAAATTCTGCATTTTGCATAAGCTTTCGAATATCTTGACCAACAAGGACTCCTATTATAATGGAAATATTTTGTATGCAACGCAAAGCTTTCATCAAGTACGTGCACCTATAGAAGAACTATATATTGGCAAAAGTGTACTTGTCGTCGCATTTTCGAAGGACCATTGACATGAAATTGGATGAACTAAAATATGTGATCTATATCTAAATGTGAACCAACTTAGATCAATCCATAAACATGCCATTTGTAACCTATACTAAACTATTAATTTGGATAGGATAAACAGTTACCTTATCATCGACAATTTTTTAAATTAAATATGTATTTCGCATTTAGGACCGGGTATTCAATACTTGTTCTAAAATATTTATTTATTCATTAAAATGTCAAGAAATACCCCAGTTTGTATTATTATTTTTTTAGTTTTATTTAGTAAAGATATTAAATAAAATCACACCGAATTAAAGAATATTTATGTTAATTACATAGCCATACAACTATATTTATTATTATTCTTTGATTTAATTTTCAAATATTGATTTAAAATTACTGCAAATATTATATTTCCTTGGATGAGAATAAAGGTTTAATTTAATTTCAGTTTCATTTAATTTGGAAAAAGTTTCATCCCATTTGTAAAAAGTTTCATTCTATTTGTAAAAGGTTTCATTCCAATTGGAAAAGGTTTCATTTAATTTGGAAAAGGTTTTATTTAATTTGCCTATAAAGCAACGGACCAAAAACTGGGTTGATCGGACCAAGATTTTATATACCTCCCATACAAAGGGTCTTGAAAAATCCGATTTTTTTTACCTATAAAATTGTTTTTATTAATACAAATTCCATGAAGACAGTAATAGGTGTTGCAATTTAGTTGTTGGTCCATTTTACAGGTACCTACCATACCAAAAGTTCCTAAAAAAGTAACTTTCTGTACTATAAAATTGTTTTATGCAGCTTAATTAAGTATAGTAGTTTTATTTTTGTTATTTTTATTATAATAAAATATTTGATATACTTTAGTTATTAATAAATTACTTTTTTAAGATTCACAAAATATGATAAAAAATCAGTTTATAAATAATTATCAAATTTGAACCTTTGTAGAGACAAAGCTACTCGACATATCGATATAGAATTTAATATTTATTCTAATTGGAGTGTTTTCTATCATACCTCATCAAAAAATTTGTCCTCCGAGGTACTGACCGCGGTCGTATTGACCGCGGTCGTGACACTGTGCATCGCCTTTTCGAAGGAGAATTGAAAGAACTGAAATGTGTGATCATATGCCGTTTTGCTACCTATGCTATATTTTATTTCATTCGGGCAGATTTAGAGTCGTTTGCGCTACCGCACTGTATAAAATGTACATGGTGTGGGATAATGAAATAGCCAAAGATGTGATCTAATTAAATTAATACTTATTCGATCAACACTTGTTTAGGGAGCCAAATCCGAAGTACACACGAGTGTATATAAGGTATATATCGGAGGGGTCTCCTTACACAAATGTATTATAAAAAATACTTATTCGATTTCACTCAAGAAATTAATGCTTGACTTCTTTAACTTAGAAATGACTATCAAAACTGGAACGTACATATCTTTTTCACTCGGTTGTTGAAAATATTCAAATAAATGCAATGTTTCGGAATGAAATGACGTTTCTAATCACCAGATGGTCATTGGAAATTTCCTTTTCTTTCAATTTTTTTTTTTTGAATATTTCATGGTCGGTTTAATTTCATCGGTTAAGAACGTGATTAGAATGAAAGATTTTTAAATTGACTTTTCGCAGGTGTGGTCCACAATCCTCAAAGGTGTATAGCACAACATAAACATGTAAGAAAGGGATTATGTTTTTTACGCCCAAAAGAAGACACCGCATTTGTTGTGTTAATGTTGGCCACACGAGTTCTTACTATTTCTTCTTTTGTCCTCGTAGTGTACAATTGCTGATGGACATTGTTAAGAGAAATCGTTGTGCAAATATCGTTGGTAGGTAGGTAGGTGTGTGTATGTGTGCATGTGTGTTTGCAAAACAGTCAGCAGTGGAAACCGAATGATACGTGTTCATTAAATAAAGAATGGTCAGTTATTGACTGATGTTACACGTTATAACCGCAATGTTCTTTAGAATTTTAGTATTATGTATGTGAAGCACCAGCAGATTTAACTGAGCAATTAAATGAAAATACATAACTTGTGTTCCATCGTCATATGGGATGTGGGAAGAATGACAAGGCTCAAAATGATATTTGATTGGAGCTCAGATTGATATGCTAATTTATTGTATTGTTTTTCCATCAATTGAAATAGAAGTTGTCAATCAAATGAGTGACATACGCACGACAAATCTGTCACAAGTAATTTGCATAATTTCATGTGGGCCATAGCAAATCTTACTACAATAAAAATTCACTGGCAATAATTTTGGACAATTCTAATGTGTTCAGGATATGATGGGGTGGTTGTTTTCGCACTTCATTTGATATCGATATTATTTGAGTTTTAAAACATAACCACCAATAAACAAACATTCATAGTGGAAACAATGTTATTTGCACTCTGGTTTCTGTTTTTATATCCTACACAAATTTTACAAAATGGTCGTTATAATAAAATTTTGTTTTTATCAAAACTGAGCAATCAGTACTGAAATTCGAATTAGAAAATTTAATCATTTTTGTAGTTAAGAACACTACATGTTGGGTTTGGGAATTCCCGACTTTTTTCATTCCCGGGAAATGGGGAATTCAAAATTTTCATTTCCGGGTACCCGGGAATTCCCGGGACATTTCACAACCTTTGGAAGTAAAAATATTAAAGGGTAGGAATGCTATTATATTAATTAAATAATTAGAATTATACATTTTACAATAACACTTAAAAAGTAGAAATTAATAATTCATTGTCAAATAAAAGTATTTTATTTTAATATGTTTTTGGCAAACATTGTATTGGGAACTATTTGTACACATTAAGAAACATATGAAGAATTTTTAATTTGTGTATTCAACAGGTTGCTTGATATGCCGTTTCTTATGTTGATGTCAAATTTTCCAGCAATTGAAAATATTCTCCCACATTTTATGGACTTTTACTCACTTTATATAAAGCTTATTTCTTTAAAAAACTACTGTGACAAGGTTTTGATCTTATAGGGGTTGAGTTTGCAACCATTTTAATTAATTTTCAAAACATGTATATCTTTGGAGTATCTTCATCACTACTAGATGTATACACCTTTGCGTCTTTTTTGGCACATCCGTATTCCCCAAACTATTTGGGTAAGTCACGCTGCACTATGTCGCGAGTTCATATAAACAGCGGCCAAAAATAGAAGGAGTTATCGTAAGTTAATGAAATTTGGTACACGTGCTTATTATTGGCCTAAAAAGCAACTGACAAAAAATTAGATAGGTCGGACCAAGATTTGGTATACCTCCCATATAATGGGTCTTGAGAATGTCACCCTTTTGGCCTATAAAATCTTCAATATTCAAACAAATTCAATGAAAATTGGCAATTTACATTTACTTATGCCTATAAAGCTACTGACCAAAAACTGGGTAGATCGGACCAAGATTTGATATACCTCCCATACAAAGGGTCTTGAAAACTTTACTATTTTAAACTATAAATCTTTAATATTCAACTAAATTCAATGAAAATTGGCAATTTACATTTACTTATGCCTATAAAGCAACGGACCAAAAACTGGGTAGACCAGACCAATATTTGATATACCTCCCATACAAAGGGTCTTGAAAAATTCGATTTTTGGACCTATAAATTGTTTATATTCATCAAAATTCCACGAAAATTTTCATGTCTTCGTCCAAATTACATCAAATTTGGGCGAAGACAGTAATAGGTGTTGTAATTTAGTTGTTGCCCCTTATTTCAGGTACCTACCATACCAAAAGTCCCTAAAAATTTAACTTTCTGTACTATAACATCGTTATATGCAGCTAAATAAAGTATAGTAGTTTTATTTTTGTTATTTTTATTATAATATAAAATATATTTGATATCGTTTAATAACTAATAAATAATTTTTTTATCATTCACAACATTTTCAAATCACACATCATATATATATATATATATAATATTGTCTTCCCAAATGTACGATTTAGTAACATCCACATTATAATCTCGGACCTTTACATTATGGCTGTTTAAGGATATTACAAGGTCGGATTGTAATATAAAATACTAAATAAAATCCTTATTTAACTCGGCTTTAACAAAAGTTCGGGCTGCTACTAATTTTTTGTTGGCATGACTTGTTAGCACCTAGTGAAAGTCGCTCAAAAGGTATTGTACTGCACTTTGCGTATCCCATGCCATGAACTAATATTTTTAAGTATGAATTTTCCACAAAGGTAATTCATGTGCGGCCTCTAAATTAAGATTATAAGATTATGTCTCAAATGATCTGATAAATAAGTATAATCCTCAAACTGACTGACAATTCTCCCATATCTACCCTTCGAATAACGTTTTTACCACTTAATTGCATATTTTATGTAAAATATTGTATTATTACTATGTTCTGAATCCAATTTCTCCTTCTTATTTGACCCTCAATAACTTATTTAATTGTATACATAACATATTTGACCATCCGCTTCTAACCATTTCGTGAATATGCCATATTTTTTCAAAAGGTGATCACCAAAAAAGTTAAATAACTCTTAGGACCGCAGGACTCCGCAGCTAATTTTTTCATTCCTTAAATAACACACTTCTCACCACTCAAATAAAAAAATTAGAGCTAACCTTTTTTAAACTTTTTTTTTATGCTCCACTAATTTCAAAATTTGTTTTAGAAATTTGATGAACTAAGTACTACAAGTGTGGACGACTGTATACACCATATGATATCTATATACATACAAACAGCAGCGAATTCTAGTTCTTAACATCTACAGCAACCAAAATAAACACTTTTATAATAACCGTTAATTTGAATATTTAAATATTTGAGCATCAGAAAAACACACCCATTTTTCGAAAATATGGTAAAAAATCAGTTTATAAATAATTATCAGATTTGAACCTTTGTAGAGACAAAACTACTCGACTTATCGATGTAAAATTTCATATTTATTCTAATTGTAGTATTTTCTATCAATCCTCATCAAAAAATTTGTCCTCCGTGGTACTTGGTTTTGACCATTTTTGACCGCGGTCGTGACACTGTGCGCCGGTCACTTATTTCATTTTGTAATATCTGTGGAATTGAATGGTCGATGGAAGTTTGTTGATTTTATAATGTTTTCAAGACAGCATCAACAATAATTTAAGTGTATGGCATGATTCCAGCAAAATAACCCTTCAATAGGACATTCAGAATAAATTTTCTCATGACGTTCGCCCTATCTGAAACAGCCCACGTTGTAGCGGGTTTCAAAACATAAGTCCAGCAGTTTTTCTTCAATAATTTTCCGAATTTCGAGCCTTCGAGCCACAGTAAAATCTCCCCTTAGTAGTTGTTGTATTATCGATAACAAATAATACGACGGATGGATCAACGGATCTATTCTGTTTATGCCTTAAGCATTGAAATTTTTAATTCCGTATTAATATTTATTTAGAAATAAAATTTCCCGTTTTCCCGGGAAATACTATCGGGAAATCCCGGGAATGTCGATGTCAAAAAATCGGGAAATCCAGGAAATACCCGGGACGAGAATTCCCGACCCCAAACCCTAACTACAAGCTATAAAAGAATTATTAAATTTAAATAAATTCGATCAGACAACACTTACCAATCGAATGTCAATGAATGTTGACCAACGTTTTAGGTACGAAAATTAAAGTTGAACAATTTCAAGTTTGCCGAACGTGTGGTGCTAACATGTATTCGTAAAATACTAGTCGGTTTGTATTAGTATATAGTTTTAGTTCTACGCAGATCTTCGGACTCGGAGTCC
Source organism: Musca vetustissima (assembly GCF_032173495.1). Classification (NCBI taxonomy): domain Eukaryota; kingdom Metazoa; phylum Arthropoda; class Insecta; order Diptera; family Muscidae; genus Musca; species Musca vetustissima. The sequence goes on from NW_026879958.1 coordinate 276,807, forward strand.
ACGTGCCATGGTGGTTCTGCTTTGTTGTCCATTGTTTTATTTAATCAACGTTTTAATATATGCAGTGTTTCAATCACATCGGGCAGATATCGAATTTTATTAGAATAACGGGTTTTGGAATTGGTGACCAATTGACCTTCAGAAATGTACCATCAAGATTTGCTGTAGAAATTCATGTAGAAAAGAAGTTTATATATTTGCTTACGAATTGAGAATTGTTTTTGTAAAATGTATTATCCTTTTTATACCCTACACAACTATGTTGTCAGGGTATTATAGCTTTGTGCAATACCGAATTAAAGGCAATGTATACGGTATTTGTTACTACTTTCAAAGTACATAAAATCGTACATAAGGAAGCTTAGAAACGCACAATAATGGTGAGCCAATTTTTTACATTATAAAACCAACACATGGTATATATCCAACACGATTGGGTGAAACTTGAACGTATTTGAAATAGGAAATAAAACCAGCTTTATTTGTACAAAATGTCAATACATATACCAAAATGTCCATTACAAATACCTCAACAATTTAGCTAGCTATGGAAAGTATTATTGAAAATTTTATTATATTCGGGAAGTATATATATATATATATAAATTAGAATCCTACATGGACACAATTGCGCATTAGATGCTCTAGGTTTCTAAGTTATGTGTGCCTTTACGGTTCCTCAAATATATTTTTCATGATATGAAAACTGTTTCCACTGAGAACGACTGTACCAATTTAACTCACATTTTCCTTCGATTGTTTTTAATTGCAGTGGAAAGAGTTTTACCAAAGAAATTTTTGAGAAACACATAAAAAGTCGGAGATTGGAGTAATTGAACACAACACACCTTTTATAGGACTTATGAATCCTATGTAATCAAAATAGGAATAGTTATTATCTTTTGAGATAAGAGTAGTTAGATCAAAACTTGACCTTCTCCTGAAAAATGTTTGATGGAATAAGTTCGATCAATTGATAAACTGAAATACCACACATACTGACATAATTTAATATTTAAAAATTTTTACCGCCATGAGCTAAATTTTATGCATATTTTTTGATTGTGGAAATTTGACGAACATTTTTTGGTAAATAGTTTCTGAAATATATTTTCCATGAATTCGTTAATTTTTACCAACCCCATATTGATACAATTCTGATAAGGCAAAACAACGTTTGCCGGGTCTGCTAGTATTAAGATATTTAAAGGGTTTTTATAGGCGCTACAAAAGGCGAACTCATACATTGGTCTTACTTTATTCTCAAGCGTTTCTTTGCAGACGTTGTATTGCCTAGCAATATTGTTGATGTATAATTTTCGGCATTTAAGATTTTTATACCCTCTTTTGAATCCAAATTTTGAAAGCTGAATACTGTCAAAGGCAAATTTATGAAAAAATTAGAGACATATGACTACATGAGACTACCTTGTATAATGGTATCCCTTTATATTCGATACGCCACATTTTCGATGCTGTGGGGGATTTGGGCAAGATTTTAAATCTAATCAGCTGTATTTTGGCATTTGGGTGTTTTATTTGGTAGATTAAATCCTACTGAAAGTTATCAATATTGGTCCAGCTTTTGAGGCAGCTTTCATATAACGGTACCCACACTTTTCGGTATTTTGGGGAGTTTTGTCACTTGTTTCAACTAAATTAAATGTAATTTTAGTTATTATCCCTCTTTTTCTAAACCAAGTGTCTGTAATTTTCAACATTTTTTTTTCAGAGCATGAACAACCTACTACCACATAATGCTGTAACATTGTGCCCATATAAATGTCCTGATCAATTTAAGAAATCTACATAGTGGTATGAAAAGTTCGATCTTAGATGTCCCCATTTCATATAGCGGTAGTTGACATATTGAGGTATTTTTAATTTGTTCAATATCGTCATCATCAGACTCTTTGTTATAATAAATGTTTGTTTCCATATGAGCTTATTGATAGAATTTTACAAAGAAAATATCATCGTATATTAGTTTTCTCTGTGATATACATATTTCGTATCGGATATATGCGAGGTGTTGTGTTTATAAGTTCAATGACACTGACTAACGATTAGGCACCTGATCAGATATTTCTCGTGGCATAGCAAATTGTTAGGTACCTTAAGAAACAACGTGAAAAATTGAAAAAAAAATATTTTGAAAATTTTTAATAATTGACAAATGAAGGCTTAAAGGAATGCCTTTTTGAAAAATGTTCAAGGGATACAAAATATTTAAGTCTTAAATTTAATTTTTAAATTGAATTTTTATGAAAATTGTATTGACTTTTCCATGTAGACGGTTTATTGTGTTCCAAGGGTTAAGATCTTCTTGTTGCAGGAATGCCATGTAAGATCGGACACTAAAAATAGCCACCCCTGCATTGACATTTTCTTACACATGTTGGTGCATCCATCCATCCGTACGGGAGAGTTCATGATTCTGTGGACGGATGACTGAATGGACACATGGATTCATGTTTGTATGTGTTCTTGTATTTCATGTGCAAGCATTTTTGAATACACTCGTATGTACGTATGTACTAAGGCTTTGTCCGGGAATCATTAAACTGAAGACCAAAGAAAAATTAAATACCAGAATAGACAAACAACCAACAACCATGTCAATGTCATTGGCACTCACACTTCCCTGCAGCCCTGATGTGTGTGTTAGTGTGTGTTCGTTCTGCTGTCCTCTACGAAATCTCTATACGATATTTGCTTGTACAAATAACGGTGCCGTGGACATTATGGGCTCCATATGCTTGGATGTCAAAACTAAAAAAATACTGACACCAACAACAAAATCGACTAGTAATTCAGCGACACGCGGAGGACCTATTTATCCGTTATGTTTTCCATATCATCGAACCGGCGGACGATGCAACGACTGAAAACGTCCACAAAGTGAAGAAGACCCCTTTGCACTTCACATGTGTTTTCGTATGTCAGTTTCAGAACCATAAAGAAAGAAAACAAAAAAAACGTTTTCTAAAATTATACGCATGCTGCAATACATGCACTCATATTTACGGGACAGTAACGTTGGGGCTCGACCAACCACGCATCCTAATGTGTGTTTGTAAGGAATCGAAATGTTGGAGACTATTTTTGTCCATCTTAAAATTCAAAGTCAAGTTCACTGAGTAATAGTTCGCTTTCATTATAACAGATACATACCGCACATTTAATGGCGAATATGCACTGTTCGGGAATTTAAGTTGGTACAGTTTCCAATATTGCATTGCCACAAGATGGTCAGGAAATTTTGCACATGTTTCGGTTTATGAAAATACTGACGTCTACATTTTTGGTAATTATCGACCAAAATTCAAAATTATACGCTGCAGTTCATTTAAAAATTGGACTATAATACAATTTTTTTTTTTTGAAATTAGCCTATACGGATCTGAGCTAGATGTAAGAACTCGAAATTATATATACATTAAAAGAATTCATGTTATAGTTTCCGAATATATTAAGCTTTTTAATAATTTTTTTTGGTATTCTAATTTAGGCGTTTCTCAAACCCTCTTCAAAACTTTGTAGCTCTAGACAAGATGAGTCCATCAGGAATATTTTATATGGGAAATATTTATAACATTTTCATTAATTATGTAAAAACTCATCAAGAGTGATCCCCAAAATTTGATCCAAATATCTCCAATATTGAAAATTGTACAGCATTTTTAATAAAAAAAGTGAGGTTGGGTTGTAATATCGATGTAGAGCTTCAAACTGGTAAGGTCACGTGGGTGCAGTCTTACACCCTCCTTTTTTAACAAATGCGGAAAGAGTCATTAAATAGAAGTTTTGGATGATTGGAATATATTGGGTCAGATTTATTATATCCAACTTATGTTAGCCAACGAACACCACAGCTTGCACGTAAATTAAATTTTAAGGCCAATGTTTGGTAAAGTATCTAAAAACAGATCATTTATTCCAAAACTATTTAATATCAATTTGTTAATCTGTATCTTCTACTCTAGAGGAGGTGATGCAAATCTGGTATATGTTGGTAATATGGTATAGTCACTTTTTTGTAAACTGAAAATTTTGGAATAACTGAAACATGTTCTATAGTTTGCTTTTCTCAAAAAAATAAGATAGCAATGATCTGTTTAATTTATTTAAATCACGTTGAGAATCAGTACCAAAATTTAAATTTTTTATGACATTGACTTTTTTCGGTTGAAGATTAAAAATATTTTTTTGTTTTACGGATGTAATTTAATCGTTATTACTAAAGCATTCAAATAATCAGTATGTACTAAAAATCAAATATAATGCGCGATTGCACCACATATTTACCAATTTAGGAAAAAAACTAGACATTTCTTCAGTAAACACAAGTGCAGGTAATGCGGTATACCTTGAGTCTTCATGAAAAAAAGCCAGCACTAGACAAAATCTCATTACTATTTTAAACATTTGTACTCCACGAGAGTCTACCATGAATCAAAGGTATGAAAAACAAAGGCTACGAGTTTTAACAACTTCTCCATACAACAATTAAATATTGCCATGTGTAGACATTATTATATAATAAAAACTAAAGTTCCACTCAACATATCCGTTAAAAATCTTAACAGGTATAAATCTCGAGCTAATTCGCATTCATTAAAAACAATAAATTATATAAGATATCAATTGGAAGTGAAAATTATACTATACCACATTAACATTATGTGGTATACCACATTACCTGCACTTTTTTTAATATCACTTTTAATGGAATTTCAAATATTTTCTCAAATATCTCTTAAATTGTTAAAATAATATTATTTTCAAATTGAGACATGGAAAGACAACACATGTAGCACGTTAGGTGTAAAATTTCAATTTAATCGGATAAAAAGTAAAAATTTGGCAATCTAAAAACAAATGGGTAAACCACATTTGCATCACTTCCTATATTCAGTCTATTCTTATTTTAAAATTCTATCCTGCAATTATTATGTATTATTTATTTTCAGGGCAAATATCAGTCCGAAAATAAATTTATATACGAGTTATTATGATATTTTACACAAAAGTAGACTGTTTTTGAATAAATTAGGCTAAAAAATACTACAGTCAGTTTTTAATATTTTTTGTAGAACTCCAAGTAATAAAAAATTAAATTGCAGTTTTTGAAATGTCGGAATAATTATTACAATTTTTTGGAGTATTCAACGTTCCAATGAGTTGGTAAATCGGTGATTTGAATTGTATATTCAATAAATAAAAAAAGCAGCAACTGAAATACATTCTAACAATATGAAAAAATATGTTACATGAACATAATCCAAATCGCCTAGGTTCCAGAGCAACAAAAATATTGCCAGAACATTTATCGTTCTGAACCATTAAGACACCTTCGAAGGTTGGTGTATACCATCGGAGACATTTTAGGTGTGTGAATTAATAATCCATCGCAACAACAAAAAGGACTGGTTCTGCAGAGAAGAAAAATGACTAACCTTGATAAATGCAACTACGTAATAACTGTGATTTAAATACAAGTAATCAACATATGATTCTTGTAAAGACACATAGCCCAATATACCTGATAAGTCGGCGATTCGAAAGATAAAAACAGACTTTAAAATTTATGATTTTAAGTCTGTTTTTTTTATCTTTCGAATCGGCGGCATATCCGGTATATTGGACTATGTGGCTTTACAAGAAACATATGTTGATTACATTGCTCTTACAGGCAAAAACTCAAATAAAAACCAAAATCACAATGATTATAATTGAGTGGCGGGCTCCCAGCCTATATTCGGAAACAGAATGTGAATTATTTGCAATTCTAAAACATGGAAATATGTCAATGGGTTTTGCAGTTATAATAACATTCATAATCTGGTATGAAGATGTCACTTCTGCAGAATTTATTGTAGTCCATTTTTTTAACTTTTATTTGCAACTAACCCTTTCCTTAATCAAAAAACTCCTTGAACGTGCATCATACACTTTTTTTAAATGTTACAATTTAATGTTGTCCTTTTTTGCAGATGTTACCAAACACAGACACCATTGAATGAAAAGTGATTACGGATCATTTTTTTAATGATCGGCGATTTTGCAATGCTGCGCACAATAAAATAAGGGTGTTGTGTACAGTCTAACAAAAAAAAAAAAAAAAAAAAACTGAGGAGTTTAAAACCCCTTCTTTTTATTGTTTTTCCTTTATATTGTCTTTTGATCTTCGATATTATTGATGCACATGCTCCTTCTCATGCATGTGTGTATCGACATCCATGTGTTCTTTGTGATTTGAGAACGTTGGTATTTTAGAATTGAATACGTCTTGGGAAAGGTCATAGAAAGACATCTAAAAACTCTTGTACAACAAACATCTGTCCAAAAAAATGAAATCAGATTCTTTTCAATTACCACTATGTTTTATTTTGGAAACCACAAAAAACACGTTGGTTCCATTGAAATGTGTATGTATCTGTATGTATGTACTCCATGTTTTATATATAATTTTTTATATGGCAACCTTGTTTTCTAGAATAATCAAAAACTTTTTCTAGCTTTTTCAGCCGTACCAATGTACATTTTTATTTTTTGTTGTTGTAAGAATGTAGAAAGCATTCAGTGATCGTTTTCTTTCATTAAACAGAGTTATTTGCAATCCAACATTAGTTTGAAACATTGATAAGTTCTTTGGTATAGATTAATTGAAAAAAATTTTATAAATTTCCGTGAAATGCCACACAGGTTGCACCTTTGAACTTGCCCAGTAAACCACAATAAAAATCGGCGTGGTAACTTTTGGGTTCAATTTCTCTAAATTTCAAATATGTTAATAGGACTACGAAAATAACTATAATTTTCATTATATGTATGAAATTAAATTTGGATTTATGTTTCGTTATAAATAAGTTTTTATACGTTTTTTTAAATGTCCCAACATTTATGTTTATGTTCTTTATTATATAAATGCATTTCTAATATGTATGTGTAGAACATATATATGTTTTTATTTTTGGACAAAATCAATATCAAAAAGAATGTCATTCAAAAAAGTCAAGCCTTGGGCGGCAGTTTTAAACATAATAATCGAACATAAGGTATGTTATATTCAGTATAAATGTTACATCTGTACCTATTTGTTAAATTTTATAAAAATCAATAATCTATATACATATGTACATATATATAAAAATGAATTGCTGTTCGTTAGTCTCACTAAAACTCGAGAACGGCTGAACGGATTTTTCTGATCTTAGTCTTGAAATGTTCGTGGAGCTTCAGGGAAGGTTTAAAAGGTGAGAAAAATTCGAAAACCGCGAAAAATTTGCAAAAAAAAAAAAAAAAAAAATATTATGAAAAAAAAAATATTTTGAAAACAAATATTCATTTGTCAAATATTGAAAATTTTCAAAATATTTTATTTTATTCAATTGACATTGTAATGAAACTTTTTTTCTGAGAATGCAAAACAATAATAGAGAAGTATACGCGATCATTGTATGTACACGTCCTCCATGAAATTCACGTACATTTTGGGACAAATGCAAGGATGAAAATCTGAAGATTCAGAAAAGAGTTCCGATTCTAAGACACATGCCCTAGATTATTCTTCTTGAAAATAATAATAATAATATTGAAGTACCTAAAATGTACCATTATATGGTGGTTATATGCCTAATCGTTGGTCAATGTCTTTAATCGCATATGTGTATCACAGAGAAAATTAAGTTCATATTGAAAGAGAACAACTATAAAAAGCATTTGTTATAACAAAGAGTCTCATGATGTTACATCAATATATCAACTACCGAAATATTTAATACCATGAAAAATCGGTGTTAAGATCGAACTTTTGTACTTTCTAATATGTAGATTCTTTAAATCGGCCGGGACATTTATATGGGGACTATGTTACACAGTACGTGTAGTAGATTGGAAAACGGGGGGTAAGAACTTCAACATACTGAAAATTAAACGAGAAATATGTATGGCGCCTTTTTATTACATTAAGCCAAATCCATGATCCATCCATTCCGTCAAATTCTTTACAAAACCGAAATTGGCGCGGGACCCGTATGTAGGAGCTATACAAAATTTGGTCCTGAATAGAAATGTTTCCGCAAATGTGTTTTACCCTTTCAATATCAAGGAATGATATATGATATGAATGATATACGATACTACAATGGGTATGGATATATATTAATACCACATGAGAAAATACCGAACAATAAGAGTATATCATTATATGTATATCAAAATATGGGGCTACCCGGACCAATTTGCACCAATGTTGATAATTTTTTGTAAACAGGTTTTCTTCATCCAAAATAAAACATTACAGCACTTCGGCTGAAACACTCCCTAAATGGGGATATCCCGCCGTTAAATGGGGATATCCGAATACTTGAGTCAATATGGAAAATTCTAATTAGGGAGAATTTCTGCCCAATAAGTATCCCTAATATTAGGTTTGGGAAAAAGAAATCCATTAGACCGGTGGAACGATCGAATTTTACAGGTATGTCGTAACATTGTCCAGGAGCTAAAAATTAAACCATTCACACAAAGCTGGATTCAAAAAGAAGCTCGATGTTTGGGTGCCTCACCAGTTAACAGAAAAAATGGAATGGATCGAATTTCCATCTGCGAAGCCTTGACCAAACGGAATGAGATACTCTAATTTTTATAAACGGGTGGTGACTGGAAATGAGAAATGGATCACGTACGATAACCCTATGCAAAAACGATTGTGGTCAAAGAACGGTGAAGCACCTCAAACGGTGACCAAACCAGGACTAACGACCAGGAAGGTTCGGCTATGCATTTGGTGGGACTGGAAGGGGATTGTTTATTATGAGTTGCTTTCATATGGCCAAACGCTAAATTCTGATCTCTACTGCCAACAACTGTACCGTTTGAAGATACCAATTGACCAGAATTGGCCAACAGGGGAGGTGTCGTGTTTCACCAGGACAACGCTAGGCCATCTTATGAGTAGTACAAATGTATGTGCAAATATAAAATTTATATTTTAAATCGTGGAGGCAGCAACAAAACTCACTCATAAACATCAAATTCGGTTTTGTAATGTTACCCTATGTGTGCTCTGATAAATACCACGATGTTACAAAAATATATACAAATCACCTTATGATGGTGGGTATAAAAACAACCTAAAATGCCGAAAATTATACATCAACAATATTGTTAGGCAAGACAACGTTTGCCGGGCCCGCTAGTTGTAAAATAAAAAATTGTATATTTTTAGTAAAAAAACTGATTCTAACTCTATTTACTGGCGTCTATAGGCGTGCTAGCCAGCTACAGATTTAAACAAATAGTTGTGTCTACTTCCTTTTCTACTAACATTTCAGAGAAGATGTCGTGTTATTCTCTTTTCCAATAATATTAAGAAAACAAACAGACAACATCTAGTAAGATTTTACAAAATATTCCGTAATTTTACTTGAAATTTACTTTGAAGACTTATAAGGAATAAAATTCATAAAATAAAAAAATTGTTTTTATTTTGGTCAACATTTAAAATTACCGGTTAATTGAAATACATCCCAGCTTAGAACTGTCATACTAGCTCTCTCTCTTTTGGCACTATTTTACGGGACTTTGGAGTAAACAGACATCGCAAAGCATTTGGTAAAAATTGTTATCAAATATCAAGTAAACAGGCATAGATAATAAGTGTGTTAAACGTCATGTTATTATGTGACATATGTAAGGAAAACATGTTTTGACTATTTAAGACAACCGGGAATATGTTAATTTGTTACTTGTCCTTTGTCGTCATTATGGTGGTATCGTAAGTGCCAACTGTTTTTTTCATTATATATATTTCACTGAAAACTACATACATATGTCAGAAGAGATTTAGTACCTTTGTTCGGTGATATATAGGTACATATTTCCAATGCTACCAAATTTCATGATTCAAGCTCAAGATAATATATAACCAACTGGCTAAAATTTGCTCTCAAAGTGACCTGTTCTATCAAAATATTATGTCAAATAAATTCAAATGAAATTGAAATATGTACATACATACATGTATGCCAATTTAATTGAAATGAAAGAACATTCGCCAGGAATTACTATGGTATGAATGTAACAAAGATGTCATGCTAAAAAATGTTAAATCAATACAGAGTAGCTTTTTGTTGTTGACCTCATGTTATCCCACCTGGCATTATTGTACCATGGGTTCACCCAAATCCAAATTTCAACAAATGTATTACCATTTAGTAAATAAACAAAATGACCCAATTGTACCAAATTAAGTAAGTAAATCCCTAAATATGCATACTGTGGTATTATCGCCATAAAATGACGCAATTTAAAATTCATCTCTTATTTTTTGTGGTACGTACAAATTTAGAATAAGTTAATTGAACATATTATTTGAAGTGAATATACAAATATATTCTGTCAATTACACCTTATAAAAGAGATCTTATAGTTTTTAATCGAAATACAGGACATATATGTCCATATATATACAGGACATATATATGTCCATATATATACAGGATATATATATGTCCTGTATATTGATTAAAAATTTACCACATTTGTAATTGCTATTCCAAATGGAGATTTATATCCAATATTACGAGGTGTTATATTTTGCATTTTGTTTATACTACAAATGTATAATATGACTGTTTACATTTTTCACAACCACCCTGTTTATTTAATGTGGGATGACAAGCACACGACACACCGTAAGTACAAATTGAATTAAATCCTGTTGAGGAATTTGTGTTTAAAATGAATTCTGTTTTTTTTTTTTTTTTTTTTGGTTTCTCAAGTCAATCTCACGAGAGAATATAAAATGTGTACACATGTGTGATCATTGATTTATGTATAAAAATGCGAACATTTCTGTATCTGTGCATCTATTTTTGGATGTCACTCAGACAACGAAATTTCAAGTACTAGAAACGGGAGCAGTAGCATTTAGAAACGACCGTTACAAAACTAAGACGTCTACACAGAGCACTCATGGGCTCAATTTATTGCTCCTGGAATGTTTGTCGTCCGTGGAATCTGGTATATGGTGTTTATGCTTTCTCTTTTGACACGCACACACACACACACACATATACACTTAACTGTGTATCACTGTTTTTCCTTTCCTTTGCCTGCAATTGAGATGATGTTTACTTGAAGAGGGTGCCACAGGATGATCATTTCCGTTCATGTTCACCGCTAATGAATATTTTACAAAAATAATGAATGTCACTGTGGAGCTGTGAGAACTGTGGCGGACAAAAGAGCAGTGCAGCCGATATACGACACATGTGTTAACAAAAGTCCACTTCGGTTGTTATAAGAAAATGCTCTATCCCCAGAGTATGTGGATCCCAGAGTTTTTCAACTCCATCTTCGGTGCTCTGTGAAATGTGTGTTTGTCATACCCAATATCCTTCACAAACGCACATGAAACCACGTATGTTTACAATACACACATTTCCAATTTTTTGTATTATTCTCATTAGTCTACAGTACATTAAACGAGGATGTTTCATGCCATACAATTCGAATCTTCTAACATTGACATGATGACACCCCTATCTAACCGGAACTAATAGCGCAAATCAATATGCATATGAACGGCGCCAGGGTCACAAAGTGCAGTTCTATTGTTAGGACTGTTTGGAAGACAACAATAAGAGAACAATCCTGATTTCGTTTTCAATATGCATAAAAATCAAAACGCATCTTCAGGGTAACTTTATTGGCACACCGCGATCACTGATGTGAGTATGCAAAAGGGTTGCATAACATAAAAAAACGCATCGCCGCATATTTGGGACTGGGGGAATAAAAAAAACGATAAACAAAATAAATGGGTTGGCTGACATTAAATGAATAATTTGATATCTGGCCGGTGTCAGCTATTAGGAGATAATTTATG